>NW_027497384.1:5000-180477 GCF_021521415.1 Bidens hawaiensis | reverse complement strand
CAATAAATAAATATATTGGTGTTAGCATCCTAGTGAATTGTGTATTCTTCTTTAGCTTTCTGTTTACTTATGAATATATAGATTACTTAATTGATTGGTTTTATTTTTTAAACTTTCTAGAAAAAGGTTATGAAAGACTTCGATGAATAAGAATAACACAATTTTATGAAATCTTTTGCAAGTGGTTTTTGAGGTTTGTAGTCTTTGATGTCATTTTTGGGTTTTTGATTGTAGTATGTATAAAACTAACACAATTTGTTTTCTTTTTTTCTTTTCTTTTCAGATATGAAAGGCCAACATGTTGCCATTGATCTTGCAGCATCAAATCTTAAAATGGGTGTTGGTGCATAAGTTATTCTTAATTTTCATGGTTAGTTACAAATAGACTAGTTAGATAGATATATTAATATTCTCTTTATAGGTGAATACATAAGTATTATTATTGTTGACTGTGGTGCACTGTTTCTATTTTATAGATTTAATATTCAAAATTTGGTTTCCTAAACTATTGGTAGCATTTTGAAGTTGATGTTGGGTGCCAAGGATGGAAATATGTACCTATACTTCATCACGAATGCATGTATGAGTGTTTTTAGGTGTATGCCTTTGACACATTTGTACATAGTATAATACATTTATTTTTATCATAATAATGCATATAACATAATATAGTGTGTAAACATTATTAATCAGCTTTTTTTTTCTTTTTAGAAATACTACCAGTGGGAAGATGAGAAAATAAACTCAATTTGCTCTTGTTGTGAGAGGTGTATTAAGGGAACGTTCCTAATTTGTTGGGTAAGGCTTGGAAATTGGCAAAGACTTGGTATAGAAGTTGGGAACGACAGGACCGTCACTTTTTCGTTTAAGCCAAAGTGGATTAGTCAAGATTCTTGGGAACAACCAATGGAGGTTTTGAATACCTGTTCATGCATGGCAGGGCATGTCTTCTCAAAATAGCAAAAATAGAGAGAAAGCAACTGGTGGTAGACATTCGGTTGGCTTAAAGAGCTTTGCTACGGTTAGAAAAGAGATGGTACGAAATATTAATTTATCAATCATCTTTAACATTAGGTGTGTTCTTTGAACATAAAAATCTGAAATAGAACCGTTGAAATGTAAAACTAAACCGAATCGTTACTAACGGTTTTGTTTTTTTTTGGTTTAACAGTTTAGAATTTGAAATACAATATAAATATGAATCTATAATTGTTTATTTTTTTAATACATCACTAATATTATTTTCTTACTAACTTGTAAATACATATTTGATAGGACAACACACTGAAGTAGTGAAGCGGCATGCTAAGTTTGGTAAATTCTGGTTACAAACACACGCAAAGAAAGAGTCCAAAGCTGCTGGTTTCTAGCAAGTTAGCGGATGTTGATATTGGAGAAGCCGATGTTATGGAAGACATTATTCAAGAACCAAATGTGGATTGGGTCGACAAGAGGATGGGTGAAGCTTATGTAAGTTTTGTTACTTTGTTAATGTATTTGTTTAATCTTATAATGTTAATGTACTAATTTTTAATGATCCCATCTTAGGAATCATAAAGAAATTAGTTGTAAAGAAGTATGGAGATGATGCTATCTTACACCCAGAATTTGATATGGAATTATGATCAAGCATTGCATGGGAAAAACGTCGGTTATATGAGACTAGCAACATCACCGACCCGTATGCCGTGTTGACGGGTGCGCCATCAAAGGCGAGTACAAGTAGTTCCTTCCCATTGGGGAGAAGTAATAAGGTTTGTATTCTTTTTTAGGAAAAAACGTAGAGTTTGGTTGTTTTTGCCCAAGTTAGGAATGTGCACATGGGTCGGTCTGGGTTTTGAAACGAGTTTTTGTGGACGGGTTCATGGGTTTACTGATTTGCTAAGAACTTCAAACCGTGACATACAGTTTGGTTCGCGGTTTATATCAGAAATGACCGTATAAAACCGAACCAAAACATAGAATATTATGTAATTGGTAAATTAAAATGGCTAACTTACAGACTTTTTATACACATTTACAAACTAGAACCTTTTTATAATTTATATAATTTATGCACAAGATGTTTTTTTTTGTTTTTTTAATAAAACATTGAACATTGATGTGTAAGAATGCTGCGTGAATTTAGTATTATTACAGTTGCAACAGTTGGAGGAAAAAATAGTTGAGTTGGAATGAGGAAAAGTAGAGAAACAAAATTGAAGAAAATGCAAGATTGTATGCTGAAATGAATGAGAAACTGCAATTATTTTCATGAAGCCGGCTACAAAAATTTCCATCATGTTAAGATATAAGGGTTGATGTTGATAAACTAAGTTTTAGATTTTATTGTATTTACTTTTTGGATGATTTAGACCTTTCTTGTATTACATTTGATATTTTATAATATTTGGTTTGGATACTTATCTTTGGTATGATATTTTATAAAGTTTAAATATAATGCTTAAATGTGTAACTAAAATGTTATATAATCCGTAGCGAAATCATGTGAATCTATGTAGCTACATTTGTAGCAAAAATCATCCTAAAATTGTAGCTAAAATTTATAACAAAATCGGTAGCAATAATCATAGCAAATTTTCATAGCTAGATCGTAGCAAAATCTATAAATGAAATCCGTGGCAAAAGTTGTAGCTGAAACTCAGTAGCAAAATCTGTAGCTAAAAGAATCCGTAGCAAAATTACATACTTTAAAAATCGTAGCAAATATCCGTAGCTAAAATTTTGTAGCTAAAAAAGCGTAGCAAAATTCTGTAGCTAACAATTGGTAGCAAAAAAGCCGTAACAAACAATTGTGTAGCAAGATCCTAGCTAGTGTAGCTAAAATAACTACGAGTATTTTGGTAGCTAAAATCATTACAAAATTATGAATTCGTAGCAAATACCCGTAGCAAATAAGTTAGCTACGAGACTTGTACCTACGGACCAAATCCGTAGCGAACACCCTGTTTGCTACATAATTGCTACGGATTTGGCCGTAGCAAGTACCTGTTTATGTTTCTTTTTTTTTCCTTGATGATTTGATCTATGATATTGTTCGTGTATTATGCGGGTGGCGAATATTGCGGTAATACATGGGTTTAGCAGTATTAAGTTATGTACGGATCTGCAAAGCTAATGTATGTGTATATTTCTTGGGTTTTTTTATTTGTTTGATAAGGGCATTGCAACCATCTTAGTTTGATTAATGTGAATATTGTTTCACAGTTTTGGTAAATTTAAAGCGTTCACTGTGAAAATGAATTGTTGTATTCACCAAAAGTTTTAAAAATGATTTTAAATTGAATGTTAAGTTAATTGATACTGTAAGTTGCGTAGCCATTGATGTTATCCTGATTCATGGAATCATTGTGCAAGGGGACAAGAAAGTTTTATTTAAGGAGTCATTTCCTTTATCAAAACAACTAGATTAGAATTCCACGGGTTGATCCATTATGTTGTTATATATATAGGCTTAGTAATAATAAAAAAAGGTTATGCCATAAATAAACTTTTGTATTGCATAAGTTGAATAAAACCAATCGAAATAAAATTGTTTGAATTTGATGATTTATAAATGAAAGCTTTTAAAGTAATAAAAACTTATTTATTAGATTAATTATATATATGATTACCCATAATGACTTAAGTTAAAGAGAGGGAAAACAAAAAAATAGATAGTCTAAATTAATGTAATACCCGGTAGGTATTTTTTAAAATATAAATAAATAATATAGTACACAAATCAAAAGAAACGAAACGTGCATAAATAATGTACGTAAATATATATAAATAGTAATAATAATAATAGTTTTTAAATTATTTTACAAAATCCAAGATTTATATTCCATCTTGATGAACTAATTAATCTCTTGGAAACTCTCGTAAACCAAAACTTAGCAAATAGCAAATCCTAATCGTAATAAAACTTACTACATAAACTCATCCCCAACAATTAATTGTTATAATCCTTATCATTATAAAACTCTCAACCTTACGTTTTTAATCTACAAGCAACAAACTCACTAGAAAATTGGGATGTCAATGCTCGTACTGATCACGTGAATTATTCAATGGTATCTCATATCTTGCTCTCTAATATTCATTCTTTAGCCATCGTTACCAACAAATAACACACCATCACCACCACCACCACCATTAAATCAGTTTCGTTGAACAAACACGAAGACACCGACCTTAGAAACAGCCAAGCGTTCTTAAATTCATCCTTCAATTTGATTCTGTCGTCACGGATCTAGCTGTTACTCCCACGACTGTCGATCGGTCTTGGTACGTTAAACCAACCTGTTCTTTATTCAAATAAATACAGACGAACGATCGATTTCTGGCTTGTTTCGGCGACTTAAGCATTTATAATCTAGAAATTTATAATAATGTTAAAAGATGGCTAAACTCACTACGTAAGATCGATCTATGTGTTCAGTTTAAGGTCTATGTTTCATTGAATCCAAGTTAATTGGTAACTAATACATAAAACGATTCTTTGTTTGTACATGTGGTATTTGTGTGCACAGGTATACTTGTATCATGTAAATATGTGAATGTGTCTGCTGCATGCATGTGTATTTATTATTTTAAAAATGTTATTTAAAAAAAAATGTGCCTTTGTTTGTGTGTGCATATATGGATTAATTAGTGAGATGGGTTATTGGTGTTATATTTGTACGTGTGGTGGTGAGCATGAAAATATGTGTGTACGCTGCAGTATGCGTTTGTGTGTATATATGGGTGTAGGTGTGTATTGATTTAGTGTGTGTGTGAATTAAAATATATATATATGAGTGTGAACGTAAATATATATATGGGTGTGTGCATGTGGTTTGTAATAATTTATTATACTATATTATATGGAGAAAATAGTGGTTAAACAGTTGTATTTAGAATGTTAATTAGTATTGTAAATAACAGATACATATGAACCATGAATTTGATTATGTGGACGTCTTTGATACAGATTTTGTTTCGGAATTTCGTAAATTAAAATTAATGGTTAGTATATGCTAGATATAATACGCTGGTGGTTATTTTTATGTTAACACAGTGACACAATAGTTTCGTCATGGATTCAATTAATGTTTTAGTCTAACTTGAAATATATATAATAAAATGTTAGGTTCTTGTGTTTGTTTAACGACGACTTGATCTGTCTTGCTAAGTAAGGTACGGGTTCCTTGTCTTCTTAATTATATATAGCGTTTATCATTGTTATATCGTTCCGTTTCATGCTTCCTTCCGCAAATTGTCACCTATCTCAAATCCGTTCCTAAATATTAATGTTGAATCATTTATTGATACCACTATTGAAATATTATTGTGACCTCCATTAATTGAAATGAAACGCATGTCCTTGAAATCATTATCGCATGTTCCAAAAAGTAAAGTAAATGTATATTGTCTATCGTTGGCACTTATTGAGATCTAGTGCATTTTATTAATTGAATCTGTTTACCGTTTCATTGACTCAATACCCGAGCAACATCCACCTATGGGGACATAGGACGTGCTCTACTGTGGCGGAGCGATTAGACCACATTGCAATATATTGAGTGCTAAGTTATTGCACATATTGATCAGTGTAAAAGGGGGCGTATGGATTGATCCTAGGAATGAAATGTTAATGTTAATGTTAATGTTAATGTTAATGGTGAGATGGTTAGGTGTGTGTGCCTGCATTAATTTCCATCTTACATAATGGTGTACTCGGTCTGCAGCCGATGCCCCTATTTGTTAAATGTTAATGGCTCACATGGGTATTTCCGCTCCTTATTGTCTCCCATTGTTATCGAAATGAATTGATATTGTTTTGCTAAACCATTGAATCGCTTTACTTGTCTTCGTTACCGTCTATTGTTATTGCTATTGATTTCTCCGTTACTGAGCAACTTTGGCTCGACCGTATTTTCTTTTGGTATTTCTTTTAATTTTTGTACAAGTACTCAAGAAAATCAAAGGAATGAGTGAAGAGGGTACTAAAGTGAACTAAGAAAGAGTAGAAGATAATGAGGACTACTAAGTTTATATTTAAGGCGTTGTCTCTGAATCACCGTATGGAGTGACACGTCAGTCCTAAACGGGTTGGGTGTTACACTAAAATGATGAAAAGTGTCTTCATTATATTTTCTTTTATTAATTTACCAGCTTATGACCCCGCGTACTACACGGGTTGAGAAAAATAAATATTTGAAATAGTAAGAATACTATAATAATAATAACTATAAAAATAAAGATAATAATATGATAGCAATAATAATTATAATAAAAAGAACAATAATTATATTGATGGTACCTTCTAATAGTGAGTTTGGGTAAATTAGGCAAGAAAAATGGGTTAATGGGTTATTCTATTGTAAAGAGGGTGAGTCATTTGGATCCAAGACTGAGGTGTAAGAGTTTTGGCGGGAAAATTAGATAAGGATGATAGAGAGAGTGACATGTGTCAATTTTTGTTTTCTTTTATTAGTTTAGGATTAGATCATTATTGAAATAAAAAATAGATTTTGGGCTGGTACAATAAACTAAATGGTATGCCTTTTTTGTGGTCACACACTCTATTTTTTAAGTGAATGATAACCTTTTGAGTATTTTAAAAAAATATTGATACCAACAACATGATATGTAACATACATTACATTTTTTAATATTTTTTATAATTATATAAGGAATTTATATTATAATTATTGATTTAAAAATGGTTCTTTTGACTTAAAAAGTCAAAGTATGATGGCAAGGTTATATTAGTGATAGCATTCTTTTAGTAAGACTTGCAACTTAAAGACACCAATTTACAACTTAATATATAGTTCCATATGTTCCATGATTAAATTTGACTGATACATATTTTGGTACGGTTTAATGGGAATGGGTCATTTGGGTTGATGTGAACAGGTCATTTGGGTTGTTTAATGTGAATGGTTGCAGTTATGACTTTTTAGCGTACATTAATAGCGGTGTTCAATATTTTGTTTCAAACCAATTAATGAACCAAAATTGAAACCATTTAAAATCGAAATCGATTACAGATTATGTGTTCGATCACATTTTGTTTTCAGTTCGTTTTTATTTACTCATATGAATAACCACTATTCCCAAATTTTGAATCTGATTCATTTCCTGGTGGCTACAACATCTTCTGGTGGGTACAACACTACTTGAAGAGGGACTTTGAGCTCATTATTTAAGTATGCACATTCGAAACAAACTTATTTTAATGTATGAAAGATGTGACAAGATTAATGAAGCAAGATGTATATCATTATTAATGGTTGACCATGATGCGTATCCTAGAATTTCTTTCAGGTTATGCTTAACACGATATGCCAAAAAAGCGTTTAATAAAGTGACAAAGAACAAAGTTAAACCAGACTTGAACCCTTAAAGTATATTTTTTTTTTTATCAAAAGCCCAGAAAAATTTTACTAGTACTATAAGAGATTACAAGCTAAAGTGCATCTCCCCCTCCTCGACTTTTTATGCCAAAGAGGAGGGAAGACCACAAAAAGGAAAACATATATCGAAATGTCTGTCAAAAATATTGTTTAAATGAAAATGTAGACAGTGGAAAGTCCACGAGGAACTTATGGTCAAATTAGCTTATTGTCACTAAACTATTATTAAAACTAAATTGTCACGTTTATGATTGCTTGAATTTGAAAACGAATTTAAAATAACTGAATATAGAAAATGGTTTAACTAATTATGAGAAAATGGATTGCTTCCAGGTTTCAGATTGCACGACCTAAACACATCTCACACGTCGTATTCGGAAGTTACATAGACATAACTTGTTGATTAAAGCTTCTGATTATAACCTAGACCGGGTGGGTCATTTAACAGCTTAGCGTAACGATAACAACCATCGAATACAACTATCTATTGAATACTTAGAACAAAGGTCACTAATGCTTTTACTTAAGTTAACTAGTTTTGCAATTTGATTACTTAGGTGCTAACATCAAAAGATAACAAGTCCATGATTGACTAACACAAGTAAAACAAAAGTAAACATAACCAACGATCATAAAACTTAGTTTAAAACCATAAAGATTAACAACCATTGAGATTCAACGAAACACTAATACTAGAAATTCATTAAAAACCAAAACCAACGATTACAACGTGTTCGACATGCAAAGTTTAACAATCCTACACCATGAAAACAATCAAAGGAAGTTTAGTTACTCATACCTAAGCTTGAAAACCTTCAAATTTTACGTAAATAAATCGTCTGTGTACGAGTTAGTTCATTAGGGTTGTAAAACAATGTTTAAATAGGAATTAAAACACAAAAGCCTACGGTCAAACCATAGGCTACGTTTGTAAGGCTCCTGGAATTTCACCCCGTAACCCGCCGTCGACTCTCCGTAGCCTATGCTCCTTCTCGTGGCGCGAGGGGTCTTGGTCCCGTTTCTCTTCGTTTTGCTTCCGGTTACTCGAATTGGCTCAATTTCTGGTATTTTTGGCCTTGTTTTCTGCAATTATAACAAACCATTAATATAGTAATTCCTATCGGTTAAAATACATCAAAAGTACACGTTTTAATACAAATTAGATCCAACTTTCAGAGTCCGATTACAGGCCATAGCCCATACAAGGTGGAACATACTGAGAGACATAAGTTCATACACACTAAGAGTGAGCTAAAATTCAAAGCCCAAACTGTACGTGCAGGCCAACCAGCCGATGCCATCAAATTGCGCAAGCTAGTATATTTTGCTTGTGATCATTTAAGGCTTTATTTAATATGTAGTTTAATGTATTGTATAAAGTACATCACTTATTAATTTGTATTTTCATGTGATTTTTTTTAAATGTTTTGATTACTGTTATCAATTTAATGTCTTTAATGTTAACGATAAACAAGATGGAAAACTTAATTGCCAATATAACATCTATTCTATCTATCTAATATAATAAAATAAAAGTTTGGTGATGATGTGTTGATACGAGAGCAACTTAAAATCTTACGTGTCAACATCACATTTATTTTTATTTTTCACATTTTTTTCTCTCTCGATATTTTAGGAATTTAATATAATTTTTTATGTTGTTCCCCTCCATTTTTTAAACATCCATAAATTTTTCATACGTTATTAATTTTTTTTTAAAAAAATTGCACTAGAATAACAAACGTTTTTTTTATCTTTAATATAAGTAGGGTATTGTTATATAAAAGTTAAAAAAAACTCATTTTTATGGTGTTTTAAAGTGAGCGTTTTATGGTGTTTTTGAACTTGGTAAAAAGACAATGGGGGTTGTGACAATGGACGACTATGCGTTGATGTATGATCGATAAATCGAACGACATTACTATTTTGGTGCCGTCAGGGGCGACCCTAGGGAGGACGAGGAGGTCAAGGGACTGGATAGTAACATTTTAAGCATGTGGCATGTAAATTAAAGTATAGGAACCTTATAATATAAAGCTAATCATCATATGCCTGATATTTTTTTTTCACATGTCACATGCTTAAAATGTTTTTAAAGTTCTTAAGACTGGTCCTGGGTGTCAACACAAATCTAACTGCTTATAAGGGAACAACATTGACAACGTGTTCCCCGTAAACACAGGATACACAAACTAGTTAGTTATTATATATAAAAAAATGTTAAAATGTTCATCCATGAGATTAAAGATAAACTTAAGTGGTAATTTAGTTATCGTTAAAGAATTATTTCTCTCAATTGTAATTTTTTTTAGTAATAATTAGCGACTTAGTTCCACGATTGATCGGGTGGGTACCACCGGTCATACAGTTACTAACAATGTTTTAAAAACCGGACCTGGTCGGACCAGGTTAAAGAACCAAACGATATTTTAAATAATTAATTTATCTTCAAGTATAGGAATTGATGTTGATTGGCCAATTTAAAACATAATTATGGTATATATGTAAAGAAAAATTCATAAAGTAGTACAATTACTCAAATTACATTTAATAAGGGGTGTAAATAAAAAAATGAAATTTTGTGAACATAAATGGTTAAATGTTGAAAGAATTGTTTTTCATTCTTCATTCCAAGAAAAAAAATCCATCTTCCCCACAAATCTGTCTTTCCAAACCTACAAGAAACTTCAACCAACATCTTCAAAATTCAATCTTTCTTTTTTTTCAGATCCATGAGTGTTGGTTTTTTTAAAACCGGCAGGTTTGGTCTAGATCTAACAAAAACAAGGTTTAAATCCGGTTGAAGAGGTAGGTCCCAGCAGAGCCCAGTTGGACCCGCAAGACTCACCTTAAACAGGAACGTCTGCGCAGAGACCAACTGGATCCGCAGGACCAACCATGCTCAGAGACGTGACGTCCTTACGCGCAGTACGCAAGCTGGTCCCGCAGGAAATGCCTCCCAATGGTGAAGGACTCCGCCTGTCCCCGCAGCCTCGGATACAAGCCATTAGGGAAGGCCACCCGCGCAGCATGGCTACACGCACAAGGCACTTAGCTCTCGATCAGTGTCACCTGAAGGAATGAGCCAAGCCGGGAGCAATCCCGCACAGAGGCGGGAGGGGGAATACTCCCGCCCAAATAAGCCAGTCCGTATACTGAAGGATCTTTTACTGTACCTGACGAGGTATGGGCGAAAGATCTGATCAGAGATACGACAGCTCACTGATACAGTATGGCGAGCAGCATGCTCCTGTACTGTATCACTATTAGCCGCTGCCTACTCACCAACTACTGCCATACCACGTGCGTAGCCGTCAGTTGGTGGAACAGGAATAGTATACAGCAGGCCTGGTCACTATCAGCCGCTACCTACCCACCAACTACCAGCAGGGCACGTGCGTAGGCTACTGTTGGTGGAACAGGAATACTGTTGCAGCCGGCCATACCTCTTTGGAAACCTACCTTCGGCTATAAATACCACAAATGGTATGACCATCTCATCTTATCATATCTTATCATAATATACCTGATATCTGCTCTAGCAATCTCTTAATATACTTTTATATTTAAAGAGCACTCTAGTCTGATTCTCACGCCGGAGGGTGGTCACAAGGAGGAACCCCCCCCTTCTCAGTGACGAGCTCACGGTGTCTGTTTTGCAGGTTATCAGAAGAACCATCTTCCAAGGGTCTAACCCCTCGTGGGAAACATCTCTCCAACCCCCAGGTTACCAGTAACCTGCCCGGGGTTAGGTTAGTGTTTCTTCATTGGCGCCATCCGTGCATAAAGCTAGAACTACAATTTTCTCCAGTTTTTTCAAAACTTTATACAAAAGATGGTTAGAGAAATTCCGGTAACCACAACCCCAGCTATTGGGGGGAATACCGGCAACACAGTTTTTACAAACACTACTCCGGCTACCGAAGCCGGAGCAAGTGAAGTAAATTTTACGAACACTACCCCACTTACTAAAGCAGGGGCAAGTGCAGTAAATGACCGCCTACTGGGATCCACCGATACCCAGTTTGAAAAACGAAGACTCCCCCGCCAGACTCTCGACGAAGTCAAGGCATGGGCGGAGGCACGACAAAAGGAATTCCAGGCTGAGTTGAACGAACGCTTGCGTTCCGTGCAACAGGCCGACGAATTCGAATACTGGGAGGATGACTCGGAGGAATCCGACTCCGACGCGAACCCTCGTCATAAGGCAAAAGGGAAGCGTAAAGAAACGAAAACCCAACCAAAAAGGCATTTTGGACAAGCCTTCAAACCAAAAAGCATAGATGGAAGTCCACGAGACTTCTCTAAAACGTTCAGACCAAACGTTACAAATGCAGGAACGTCCAAATTTGCAAGGGACATTGCTGAAGCAATTGCCCCGAAAAGTGCTAAACAAATGCCTAACATAGGCACATATGACGGCCTATCTGATCCAGACGATCATTTGAACAGGTTCATAGCGGGGGCAACCGTTAGCAATTGGACGGAACCCACGTGGTGTTACATGTTCCAAATGACGCTGGTGGGGGCTGCTAGGGCTTGGTTTGATCGTTTACCGGTTAACCACATTTACGACTGGGCAGACTTCCAGCAGAAGTTTAGCCAACACTTCAGCCAGCAGCGAAAGTATACCGAGGAGCAATGGACAATCCTCAAATGCACACGGGAAGAAGATGAATCTCTGCCAAACTTCATCACTCGCTTCAACTCAAAGAAGTTAAGTTTGGGCAATATCAGCGAGGATCTTGTTCGCGCAGCCTTCATCCAGGGCGCGCAAGACCCAGAGCTTATCCGCACCCTAACGGGTAAAGACGGAATGCCATCCACATGGGATGGCATCATGACAGCAGCCAAACGCTATGCGGAAACGGAGAAGCAACTGGGTAGAGACCTTCCGCAGAACACAAACCTTTACACCCAGAGGACGAGAGAGGACAACGTCCTCACCGCCCGATTGAACAAAAAACGGAAGCAAGGCATTTGGCAGTCAAGGGTAAACTTTGACACCTCATCCGGCTTACAACACCGATTGGGTGAAAGGGATAATGTAAAGCCGCACCGGAACCCCAGATGGACGCCACTTACCAAAAGCGTCACTGACATATTTGCTAATGAAGAGCTCCCATGGCCAAAGCCTCCAGAAATCCGACATCGTCACGATGCCGATCGGAGCAAGTACTGTGACTATCACAGAACAAAAGGCCACAACACTGAAGAATGCATAGACGTAAAAGACATGGTCGAAACATTCGTCAGAGATGGGACGCTCGCGCACCTCGTGGCGAAATAAAATCTAAGCAGGCAGGCAGGTGCGTGTGGAACCACGGCTGGGGTAAACACGAATAAAAAATCAGCTTCAATAGACTACATGCTGCGTAAAGAACGAGATCCCGAAACAGGTGCGTGTCGGCTCGATGGCGCTCCCATCCCAACAACATGGAAGGGAGCTCATTTACACAGTTTGCATGTAAATCAATTCCAATTTGTAAAGAAAAGGCCAAGAGCCACTTCTAATGGAAATGATTCTCTCTAGAACATCGAAGATGATGATTTTACATTTATACTTTTCTGGACACTATTATGCCGGTTTTCACCGCATAATTACGTAAAGTCATTGCATGGGAAGGCGGTCCTACCCGCACGAACCCAATAACGTAACAAACCTTCACGCAGGTCAGTTGAAGGGGAAAAAATTCAGCACCCAAAAATGAAAGTGCCGGTCTATCCGCATGAATCATTAAGGAAACTGAATAATAACCTGTCAACAACCGCGCGTCGAACGGTTAAAACTATCCAACACTGGACGACATTCATATCACGTGAAGTCGTTGCGTGGGAAGGCGGTCTTACCCGCACGAACCCAATAACGTGGCAAACCTTCACGCAGGTTAGTTGAAGGAGTTCATCCCATTAAATGAAAGTGCCGGTAAAACAGTGGTGGTTTCTGATGGAGATCCGGCAAAAGAATGGCTATTTCTACGAGTTACTTACTGTTGATCACACAATTACTATTGAGGGATCACTAATTCCTACTACTTAACTATTTATTGTAAAGCAATATCCTATTGATATTTCTACCAACAAAACATATGTGAAGCAACTTCTAAAGACTTTCAATTACTTTATTTACTTTACTCGTCATGGGTGCCACAATTTTAATGATGTTTTCGTTTGTCTATATGTATGTATTGATGCAAACTAATTTCCTAACAATCCATGAATTGCTCACTATAAAGTGCTATTGTTTTCTAAAAAAGTACAAACTAACGAGTCACATGTTAAAGTGTTAAACCTCAAATCTTAACAAGGTACGAGGTATGTTGCTTACATATATACATGTCATGGAAATGTTGCATACATATATATGTCATGGAAGGTTAATGTTAATAGGAGTACAGAAAATGCGCATATGATATGAGTAATACTAGTAGTTAGTTTTCATAACTCCGTTAAATTTTTAATGCCCGTCATGCCAAATTTTAACAACGATGTAATCGAAAATCCTTATATATGGAAGAAAATAACTTACGATGAGCTACAAGTATAATAATATCGAAGAATTATACGTTGAAATTGGTATACATACCTACCATCGATAAATTTTACTGTATAATTCTTCGATATTTTTTCTATATATAGCCCACCGTAAGTCCTTTTGCTTCATATATAAGGATGTTTGATTACATCATTGTTATAAGTTGGCAAGACGGACACTAAAAATTTAACCAAGTTTAGAAGACTAACGATGGGACCGTTATTGTAAAATGGTTTGAAAATAGGGACTGCTAGGAACAATATTCTAAGGTGAGATTATTAGTGTACAATAGTGTAAAGTTGAGATTAAATAAATCCAATTTTCCTTAAAAAAAAAAAAACCTTAACTCCCAAGAAATATCGAATTTAAACAACCTGTTTTGGAGACATTATTTTCTACATTTTTCAAAATTCGAAGTTGTGAGTTATAAGTTCTCCTAGCCTTCTCAATTGAACCTAACACAAGGTTTTAATTAATTACTATCAATTAATTTAATATTTCATTTAAATTAATAACACATATGCATTCAACTGTAAATAAAAATCATAACCAATAATGGATAAAATCTTATATTTAAGAAGGCTATGAAACATTGTTCTGTTTTCAAATCATAGTGGTTGGAGTGAGACCTAAAATACTGATAAGAATAAAAAGTATAGAAAAAATAAGTAACAAAAATTATAGTTTGAAAACTAATCAGCTGAAACTAACAAAAGATATAGAATGTATGAGAAAGTTTGACATCTTGTCTGGGAGGTGTAGTCGGTTGTCACGCTAGCCTCACACACTATAGGTCCCCAGTTTGAACCCGGGCTTAGACATATATGTATTCATTGTTTACTTTTTTTTTCAAACAAATAAAGCTTTACTTTTTAGATGATTGATTGTGTTAACACTTTTGTGTTTATGTTTTAATTGTTTGTCCCAAATCATTTGCATTTCTTGAATACTTTTGTGTTTACATTTTGTGAAGCTCTTTTTTTTTTCTTTATATACATTTTCTTGCTTATGTATATTGTAACCTTCAACTATATAGATTTCTTTCTTGCTTATGTATATTGTAACCTTCAACTTGTTTTGGTTTATATACATTTTCTTGCTTATGTATATTGTAACCTTCAACTATATAGATTTTTTTCTTGCTTGTAACCTTCAACTATATAGATTTTAAACAACGTTTTTTTTTTCAACATGGAAGCTGATTAACGAGTAATCTCCAATTTTACAATCATCATATTGCTATTGGCCGATCCTTGGAGTTTCTATCTTTAACCTATAAAATAGTTATGTCTTATATAGATTTCAACAATTTCAAGGTATACAATTAAAAATATATGTCTGCAAAAACATAATCTTTCTTGTAATTTTTATGTATATTGTGTTTTTATTATATAAATAAAAAGATGTCAATTTTTAACTGTGACGTATCAACCTTTGACAGTTGTAACTATCTTGTGGTGTTTAGGTGTTAGTAGTTAGTAGATCTAAATATGATGAATCATGGTTACAATCTTATAGCTTAAACAAGAACAGTGTTATCAAATAAGGTTGTATATATATAATGAATCAGAGTCATCTAGACCAAAATATCTAAATTATAGTCTTTATAAAAGTCGCCTACCGTACACCACATCTTCAACTAAATGACCAAGTATTGATAATAGACACGTTAAAGTGAAAATTTAATATTACGTACCTCACCAGCCTAGGGGTGCCACATTACTTGATTATCTAATTTATGTCTATTTTGTTGCAAATGTCTAACCACATGTTGAGGCTAAGAATGTTTTATCTTATTTCATGCTAGAAATGGTTAGTCAGCCGTTAGAATATAAGGTATCGAACTAAAGTACCCACCAACTTAACCATCCAACATCTTTAATACTCAAACTATATTAGAATCCCGTGTATTAAACAAGCTCAATAAACATAATGTTATATTATATTCTTAATAATAAAAAAAGTCATTCACATTCACATTTTAACGAACAGTTGGTTACCATGTCTGCAAATCTTCCTTGCCTCTCAATTTCTTCATGACACACGATATGCCTGCACCAGAACCGTACCCAACAGCTAAAGTACGAGCCTGTTTCCATCCCGAGTTTACCAACAAAGACTGCACCAATGGTTGATACCTTCCAAACCTAGAAAGAAGCTGTGTGTGTGTGTATATAAGAAGGAAATATTATTTATATTCGGAACTATAACAGCAAGCAAAGTTTTTTTAGAGATTATGGTAGGTAATAATAAATAAATTGTTGTACGTACCTGATACTCAGCAGGAGACAATGGAAATCGAATGGGAGTATTATTCATGTGGATAATATCCAAACGACTCCTTTGACTTCTGGAACCCCATTTTCTATTTCTTTCTTAAACGATGAAAACCACCCTGCTTTTTCAACTCTACCCTCTTCATCCGCCATTACACGCACATCGATGATCGATGATTTGTCTGTCTTTGTTTTTGTGTGTTGCGTTGTGGGGGTGGGTGAAACAAGCTTTTGGTTTGGTTTTGGGGGTGAAAGATGGAGGACAGATTTTAACCTAGTAATATTAGTTTTTTATTTAGGGAAATTTTTTATTTAAAAAAAATAATATTGTAGTAAATGAATAGATGTTTGTTTGGTCAATGAGGTTGGTGTAGTGGTTGAGGTATGGCTTGGAGTCTCAAATTGCCATTAATTTCTGAGGCATGGGGGGGTCTGTGATAGGAGACCCTTGGGCAATCGATCCTTGAGGACGCCGGGTTTTACTGGCTCGTGCAATATCGTGCGGTCGTACGAGTCGGGTTTTCCCTGGAATTGGAGGAAGGGAGATTAAGTCATCGTGCTCAAGGCGGGTGCCACATTACTTGATTACTTTAATGTGTCAATTATATTGACTGACAATAATGCATTGAAACCGTAAAAAATAAGACCGATACCGACTGAAACACAGAGGTACGGTATTGTTGTATAACTATTTTTTATAATGTTTTGATCTCCACAATCGAATCGACAATATTTTATAAGTTTCATCTATGTACTTAAACGCATTTCTTTTTGAGTTTTGTCACATTAATGACACGCTTTAACTGTCTAAAGTCTGCCTCCCGCCAGAGGACGCAAAGACCCTCTCGCCGCGGTAACTTTCTAGTTTTTCTTAAATCAAATGGGGTCGGTCTAAAAAAGACTAGAGTCGCTCGACATTTGGGTGCTATAAACTATGAAACGAAATGGGTTCGGTTGACTGTGGTGCTAAACGCATGCCTCAGCCCCTAGTGGAGAAGGTTGTAGTTGGGCCATGGTTGTGTGCCTGATGTTGGTGGCAACAGTGGGGGTCATGGTTGGTTGTTCATGGTGGTATTGCGGTGGTGGTAGTACCAACTTGCCCTTTCAACGTAGTTAGCTTGCTATGTCCACTCAAACATTATGTCAATCATTCTCACTCAAAACCCTTGCCAAGCAACATTTCAAACTGATTCATAATGATATACTTACCCTTCAAATTCATGACTATGACATCAAACAATATCACATAACAAGGATATGCATGCATATTTCAAAGATAAAACCATACTTTAGGAGATTCTCATAAACCATTCAAAGTTTTTCTTGTCCCTTCACTTACCACTACCCCTATCTCCAAACCTCATCACTTACCACTTACAAAAATTTACTCCTATCGTCAAATGTTATCTGTCAGCGGAACCATGTCCTCTTCCCTCCTTTCTTCGCCTCCAACCTACACCACAAAAATATAAAGAGAAGACCGGTTTGACAAATCAATAATATGCTAACACAAAACAAAACAAAAAACACTATTGTATGTTATTACTTGCCTGTGATCGGTACGCAACGAGAGAGCGTTGCCAGTGAAGAAGCCCGTGTTATCATGAGACACATGTTCAGCTTTTTGCATTAATAATTTCTCCCTCAACTGCACATAGGTTGTAGATCCTGGTCAAAACTACATATACTTTTTACACATGTTCAACGGGCCATGTTGGGTTGACTTTGACAGAAAATATATACTTTGTCTGGATATCTCTAGAGAATTTATAAAAAAGTTAGTATTTTATACGAGACTATAAAAACCCTATTATAATAAGTATAGGTTTAAATATAATTCAATTTAAGAGGTTCCATGCATTAGAAACACTCTTTGGGCTGCGTTTGGCTCACGTGTTTTTACCTATTTTTAATTGTATCAATTTGACACATTAGAGCTGACACTTAATTCACCAATATATAAACAATAATGTCAATCTAAGATGTTTTGTAGGTAAGATTAAAGAAAATATAACATTATAACCTTAAACATTCCAACATTCCCGAGGGCAAACAGAACACCAAAGGAAATTACTTCAGGGCCTTCCAAACCGGTCGCTAATGATACTGCAATTCCGGAACCAAACGTTGCCACCAAACTGCAATGACATACATAGATGGGGGTATAAAACCTAATTAACCGAAAACATGTTTTGTTCCCCGTAATTATCTTCGCTCGAACCATTAAGAGCCGGGTCCCTTCGGAGTTTGAATATAACAATAGGAAGACAGGTGATGATTGACTCATAAAATCAACATAACTAGTATATGATTCATTTAAAATATTTGTTAATGTAGTTTTACAAATGTTAGTGATAAATTTGTGAAGATATGCAAATTCTAAACTTGATCTCAAAGGTCAAAGCTTGTGATTCAAAGCTAATTGGTAATAGACATACCAGTTTCATTATCTTTTTTTTCTTTTTTTTTTTTTTCAGGAAATCCATTAAAATAAAAACACAGCCTATCAACTTGGAAAACACAGGAGCCGGTTTGATTTTCGCTTAGAAAAGTTGATAATGCAAGCAAGCGCATTGCCTGCCTCTAAAATGGTATGTCGACATAATAACATAGAAAATTATATAAAAGCGACCATAGTGACCCATCACCCTCAACCGGCCCATTTTGCTCGATATACCTTTAATCTTATGTAATCGTAGCAAAACGGGCCGTATAATATATGTAATAAATCAAACCAACATCCGCATTGACTTTTTATAAGAAGCAGTTAAGGTTGCTTACCGTGTATCGAGATCATCCTTGCCTCTTATATTCAACATGGCTAGATACAAGAACACTGAACAAAACAGCAAAAGTACGAGCTCGTTGCCATCCTGATCCTGACAACATAGCGTGTACCAGTGTTTGGGAATGGAATTTTGAATTTGTTTAAATCTAGCCTGGAACTCCTGTTCCATCATTCATACTAGCAAAACGAGCAATGGGTTTGGGAATCGAATCTTGAATTTGTTTAAATCTAGCCTGGAACTCCTGTTCCATCATTCATATCTATAGTTAATACCCGACTCGTCGATTCAAGAACGGCTACTCTGCTAGGGTTTTTCAACATTCAGGGGGAGATGGACAAGTTTTTATTTTATACCCCACTATCTATTGCACCAATATCATATAACCCGTTTATTAAACGGGTCAAACCAAACCCGACCTGTTTTTTAAAACGGGTCAGAACTACCAACCCAAACCTATATTTTTTCGTGTCAGACTCGGGTTCGTGTCAGGACTTGACACCCCTAGTTTTTTGTAATGACATACAGTATTCATTAACTCCCGTATTTGAGATTAATGGCCTGTGAGCGCTTATTAATATTGGTGTCCGTCTCGGGGCACGAGGGCTTAATCTCTCTTCCTTCAATTCCGGGGAAAACTTGATTCGTACGACCGTCCGAGAACATGACATCGCACGAGCCGGTAAAACCCGGCGTCCTCAAGGATCGAACCCCTAACCATTGACCGAGTGTCTCCTATCACAAACCTCTCATGCCACATAAATTAATGGTAGTAACAGGGATAGAACCTGGGTTCCTTGAGACTCAAAGTCATACCTCAACCACTACGTCAAAAATTAAAATCAATACACTCTATATTTTTTAATTCCAAAAATTTAGATCAATACCCGTACAACTATACAACTCTTTTTTGCAGTTTCAGGATCCTCACTCATATATTTTGTCTAGTCACATCCATATTTTGTTTCCTTGATGATTTTTTTGTGGTCAAATGACTAAATTGATAGTTTTCCCTTTCCTTATATAACCATGTAAATCACATTGTAATATCATCAACAGGGAGAGGATCATATACAAATCATTTTTATCTTAAGAATTGTACGAACCATTCACATCATGCCACATAGACTTTGATTTATTAACCAAAGGGTAATAAAG
The DNA here is from genome assembly GCF_021521415.1 of Bidens hawaiensis. Taxonomy (NCBI): domain Eukaryota; kingdom Viridiplantae; phylum Streptophyta; class Magnoliopsida; order Asterales; family Asteraceae; genus Bidens; species Bidens hawaiensis. The sequence goes on along the minus strand of NW_027497384.1, from coordinate 160,337 downwards.
TAATTCTCTCTGTTTTTTTCAATTTATGTTTTCAAATTTAAATTTGATAATCCCTGATTTTTTGCATAACTTTGTTAACATCTGATTTAATTTTTTAAAATCAAAATACACTTTCATCAATTCTTTATAAGGTTATCCATAGTGGTGGGTGACAGAAGGTCTTGAAAGGGGCTCTCACCCTGTCACGTAGGCATCACGTATGTAGGTGAGGTTTTCAAGCCCCTTTCACCCAGGGTATGTAGTGGTGGAATGAAAGAGGGGCTCTTTGTAATAATTATTCAATCATTTTTTAATTAAATTAATATAATAGTTAATAAATAAAAAACCTCATTTAACTATTGTAAGGCCCCGTTACAGGTAGCCCTACTTTGGTGTTGGATTTACTCATAAAAGCAGTTCTAAAATCATAGTTAATTAAAAACTTTACGCGGAATATAAAACTTTCATAAAACATTACATATCAAATCATAAACATGTCTTAAAACATTCTTCTTGTCTTTCGAAATTAAAACATAACTTATAAAACATAAAAGGTCTTCAGATGCCAGACTTTTATTCTTCTGCCATGGGTCCAGCTCACGCCAGCTGTCGCATCCTACTCACCTGCGTGCATACTAAAAGTTAGCTACGCTGAGTGAGTTCTAGTTAATCATACATCATACAATACATTCACTTACCATCAATCATGTATCCGAAAATACATAATAATTACTCTACTAATTTACTTTTATTTCATACATACATACATACTTTATTACTTTTATACTTTATATTTACTGTCAATTCTATCTCAGATATTATTAGGGTCTGATCCCTTCCTTTTCTATCTCAGATATTATTAGGGTCTGATCCCTCTTTCCTTTGTCTATCTCATATATTATTAGGGTCTGATCCCTTTCTTGTCTATCTCAGATATTATTAGGGTCTGATCCCTTTTTACTTCTCTATCTCAGATATTATTACGGGTCTGATCCCGTCTTCTCTATCTCAGATATTATTAGGGTCTGATCTCTCTTTCTTCTTCTTCGTTCATACTATCTTTACATACCCATACATATACTTTCTTTAATCATTTTTACATACTCATGTATTGTTCATATATTTATATCATACACATTCATCTTTCATATACATACCTCCCTTGTCAATACGTGCAATATCCGAAGATCGTTCACGTATCGACAAGTTTTCATTCACAATCATAACATAATATCTATCACATAAATCATACACGGCATACATTTACCATTTAAGGTAAGTGTATTAACTATCACATCGTGTATGCACACAGCCCCGAAAACATAACAAGGAAATGGGGCTACAAACTCACCTGAATTCGGTTCCTTTCTCCGTTTATCGTGATTCCTCTCTTTAACTGTGCTCTGCTAACTGTATATAGGTTACACGTATCAATACTCTTCTAATCTAATCTAACGGTCTAGTATTAGTTTCCTTTTACTTGGTCGCTAAGCGAACTTAAACAGTTAAGCGAACTTATACATTTAAGCGAACTTAAACAGTTAAGCGAACTTAACTTAAGCGAACATATTAGGCGAAGTTCACAGCTTGGCGAACTTATAACTAGCGAAGTTCACAGCTGGGCGAACTTATACTAGCGAAGTTCATAGCTTGGCGAACTTACATGTGTGCGAACTTATCCTCGGGCGAACATATAGATAGGCGAAGTTATCAACAGTAGCGACGGGTTTTGATTTTAACTTCATTAACACCCATGTTCAACCCGTAACCCTTAATGATGATGTTAATCAGTCTCGCGAACATCCCCGTGGCCATTTTTGAACAAGATTCGGCCTGAAAACGCGTAAAGGTTGGACCTTTAAGTTAAAACGTTCAATACTAGTTTAAGGTTCTCTTTTAATCGAGCCGCACATGATTATGGGTTCATTAGTTTCGTTTTGGTGTCAAGTTTACAACTTTACGTTCTATTTACACCCGATCTAATCTCGTTCTAAGTTTCAAGGTTAAACGTTACTAAAAACGTAAACTTTAAGGTAAAAGACATACCTTAAATGCTCGTTTGGATCTCGTTTAACTTGGTTATGAACTCTCAATCTTGTATAAAGCTCGTGTAATAACGATCTAATCCCGTCTAGCGTTCGTTGGACTCGGATCTCGCTCCCTCTCTCGGCGGCCGTATGTGGTGTGGTGAATGTGTGTGTTTTTGAGTGTGTAGAGATTATGGAAGATGGAAATGAGGATTTAGGGTTTTAGGATGGTTTAAGGGGGTATTTATATCCCCTAAAGCCCATGGACCTAAGACCCATTACCCTTAAATTCATCTTAATTAATCCAAGTCCATGACACTTTCTATATTTAATATCAATTAAATATTAACACACGATAATTAAAACACGACTTTCTTTATTTATTATTAGAATAATAAGGATGTTACAACTATACTATTAAAGCAATAGGCTTTAAGTCCATTTCCGCCCTTCCTATTGGTTGATTCTCATACTTTTCATGTATATCAATGGCTTCTCTAATTTTCATTTTAATAAAATAAATCAATAATATATTAAAATAAGATTCATCAATGTTATTAAAGTATTATCTTTCATCTTTTATTTAATGTTTAATTTTTCATTTTGAATATTCTAATTAATTTAATATTTTAAAATCGTAGCTATAGTTTCGAAAACCAAATATTCAAAATTTCATTTTGAATATTTTATTATTTTTGGTTGATTTATTTCACCACCTTTGTTAATTTTTTAGATAATATATAATATATAATCTAGATAATTATTTGATATTTCATCAATAGAAGAGATTACAGATTTAATATAGAGATTACGAATATAATATAATATAATATAATATATATATATATAATATAGAGATTACCGATTTAAAATATTTAAATTTTGTTAAAATATTATATTTATTTAAATTTATTAAATTCATAAAGTTGTAAAAGTTTGTACCATTCATGTTAAATTTAGGAAAGAATGACCCTGATTAAGGAAATGGTTTAATTACGAAATTTGTAAATTTGAATTAATTAACGTATATTCTTTGAATGTAATTAATTTGTAAATTTGAATAAATTATTGTATAAATTATGTTGAAAATTTGAACATAAATTTGAATTAATTAACAATCATTAAGTTTTACTATAATTACGGATGTTGACCCATTGACCCACTGACTTAATTAGGGTCATTAAGTTTTAACAATTATAATACAAATCCATTGACTTATTATTGTAAACATTGACTTATAATTAAGATTTACTAATTTACTAATTAATAATTTAGTTACATATATATAACAAAATTAGTAACTTTTATTTTCACACCTTATATGAATTACATTACATAATATATGGTGTTATAATTGATGATTAATTATATTATTGTAAATAATATAATTAGTAATTTATATTTTCACATTAATTAGTTTATTTCCGTATGTTTAAATATAGTCAACATTTAAATTAAATAATATTACATTTATACTAATCTAATTATGTAACATTGCATTTTAGAAAATTCAAAATTTGAAAATCCATTAATTACGATTTCCCTTCTATTCGTTCTACTATAAGTTTTTTGAAAATTTTTGAAATTTCCTTAATTTATGTTTCTAATCAATTACCTGTATACCTTCCTTCTATAATTTAGTCTACCCTAATTCATTTGGTATAAATACTTACATTTGATAGACTAATTCTTACACCGTCAAAGCCTCTTTATTAAAAACGATTAGCTTTGTGCCAAGGTTTTTACTTTTTGTTGTTTTTATATCTTCCATTTTCTTATTAATTTTTTTGCTTAAAAGTGTTATTGTTCCTAAATGATTTTTTTTTGAATTAGTAATTTATATTTCTACATTAATAATTTTAATTCCGTATTTAAATATAGTCTAGATTTAATTTATGAACATTACATTTTAGTAATTGAAATTTTAAAGATTAGTTAATCCTAATTCCCAAATTTTCGTCCTTACTTTAAGTTAATTGAGTTTCCCTAATTTTTTGTTTCTAATTACAATAGGAAATTCGTATATAAATACCTAACATTCATACGGTAATTCTTACACTAACAAATCCCTAGCCATTTTAATCTCTCTCTCTCTCTCTCTCGGCTTATTCCTCAACCGTCTCCTATATTCTGGTAATGGCTAATTTTGTTATACGTTTTTCCGGTAAGGTTCTATTGTTTCCGGTAAGATTTTCGGTAATGTTTTATATTTATTTTAATTGCTATATATATTTTTTAAATCTCTTTAGGTTGTAAATCAAAATCCAAGATTGAATTAATATGTTGAAGTTATTACAGTTTTCCGATAACGTTTTCCAGTAAGGTTTTATATTTATTTTAATTTTTATATTACTTTATTATAATATCTTTAGATTCTATATCAAAATTCAAGATTAAACTGATAATTTTCCGTTTTTGTTTGTATTTATATTAATATTTGTATGATTTTTTCTTATAATCTTTTTAGGTTATATATCAAAATCGAAGATTCAATGGAGATCTTCACTATTTCGTTTTTCCGGTAACGCGATTGTAAGTTATAACATCAATTTTACATTTTTTCAGATGATTCAAATCTTCCATAATTTGTAATATATTTATTATGTGATATTAATATTAATATTTAATTTTATCATTTCAGGTTATTGTCCCCAACTTGGTATAGCTAATTTCATGGATTGAAAATTGTTTGATAAGATGTATTTTATTTTTGTTTAATATTGATTTATATTTATGTTAGTATTCATGTATTTATTTATTTTTCACAATTTACGTAATTTAATTGATTATTATATAATCCCGAAATGAAATTTAGTTGATTATTCTATAATAAATTAAATTATCTATAGTAAGATAATCAATCTTATATTGCTGTTGGTCAAAGTCCAATTATATTGACTATGTTTTGTAAGGCCCCGTTGCCGGTAGCCCTACTTTCGTGTTGGATTTACTCATAAACGCAGTTCTAATATCAGAGTTAATTAAAACATTCGCGGAACATTAAAACTTTCATAAAACATTTCGTAACAATTCAAAACTTGTCTTAAACAACAACTTGTCTTTCAAAAACAAAGTAATTAAAACATATCACGTCTTGAGCCTTCTGATGCTAGCCTCTTATTCAATGCCACGTGTCTCCTCAAGCGAGCTGCCTCATTCTACTCACCTGCGTGCATACTAAAAGTCAGCTACGCTGAGTGAGTTCTAGTTAATCATACATTATACAATACACACATACTTATATTCTTTCATTCATACTTTCATACTTTCTTTTGTACTAACTTGCTTTCATATCTTACGTTATAAAGAGCATTACGCCCTACATTCCTTGAGTATTATTAGGGCTCGGTACCCTCCTTCCTCGAGTATTATTAGGGCTCGGTACCCTCCTTCCTCGAGTATTATTAGGGCTCGGTACCCTCTTTCCTCGAATATTAGTAGGGTTCGGTTCCCTAGTTCTCGAATATTAGTAGGGTTCGATTCCCTCTTCGTTACCATACAAACATACATCATACCTCGAGTATTATTAGGGCTCGGTACCCTTTTCGTAACCATACAACCATACAACCATCCTTTCCTTCTTTTATTAACTTTATCACGTTCATACACATAAGCATACATATCATACTTACCTTATACATAGCGTTCCAACCTGACAGTATGTGCAATATCCAAAGATCGTTCACGTACCATCAAGTAATCATTCATACATTTCACATTATTCACATAAGGCATACACTTATCTCTTAGGATAAGCGTATTAACAAACATATTGAGTATGCACATAGCCCCGAAAACATAACACATAAATGGGGCTAGAAACTCACCTGAATCCTGTTACGCTCTTCGTTAATCGTTATTCCCTTCTTAAGCTGTGCACCGCTAACTGTATAATATTTACATGTATCAATTAACTACTACTACTCGTGTGGTATTTCTATCTTTATATAACCCACAACGAACGGGGGTCCGGGGGGCAGCGCCCCTGGCAGCGGGGTCTAGGGGCGGCAACCCCTAGCAGGGTCCAAGGGGCAGAGCCCCTGGCTGGAGTCGAGCTGCCAGGTCAGCTTGGAAAAATTTTATTTCCATTAACTGTTTTAACACATTTTTCATTAGGTTTTTAATTTATTTTTCAAATTTGCTAACTCCAGCGAACTTATCATTAAGCGAACTTAACAATAAGCGAACTTAACATTAAGCGAACTTATTGTAAGCGAACTTAGTGTTAAGCGAACTTAACATTAAGCGAACTTAACATTAAGTGAACTTAACATTAAGCGAACTTACTGTAAGCGAACTTAGTGTTAAGCGAACTTAACATTAAGCAAACTTGTCACCAGGCGAAGTTATGGCTTGGCGAACATACTAGGCGAACTTGCTTGGCGAAGTTAGTTGCAGGCGAAGTTGCCTACCATGAACCTGCTTACAGCGAAGTTATCCAGTGACGGCCACTGGTTTGGTTTTAACTCCGATATTCGGCTATATTTCAATGTATAAACCGTTTAACCGTCCTCGTAAACATTCCCATAGCCAACCTCGGACAAGACTTGACTCGGATAAGTGTAAAGTTTGGACCTTTAAGCTAGAACGTTTAACACTAGATCTTAGGGTTCCATTTTAACGAGCCATTTATGTTCTTGGGTTCGTTCGGTTCGTTTTAACATCAAGTTTATAACTTTACATTTTGTTTACACTCGATCTATCTCCGTTCTAAGTTTCGAGGCTAACCGATCCTAAAAACATAAACTTCAAGGTAAAGGCTTACCTTTATGCGATCGATGCGGTAGCGTTGGCTTGGTATATTGTATCTAGCTCGTATAGTGAAGATCCAATAATGGTTGGCTTGATCTTCGGACTCGAATCCGCTCTCTCTCTCTCTCTCTCTCTCTCGGCCGTAGGAGGTGGTGTGTGTGTTTGGATTATTTAGAGAATAAGATGGAAATAATGAGGTTTTAGGGTTTAAAGGTGTTTTAAGGAGGTATTTATACTCCTCAAGGCCCATGGACCTAAGGCCCATTACCCCTAATCCATCTTAATTAAATCCAAGTCCATGATCATTTCTTGCTTAAACGCTCAATCATTTAACGAAGTCTTTATTTATTCAATATTATAAAATTTAGGATGTTACATGTTTAAATAACATTTACATATTTGATTATATTGAATAGGTTTAAATAACAACAATTTGAATAAATTAACGATTTGACTCAATTTGACCATTTATATTGAATAGGTTTAAATAAAATTTACATATTTAAACATAATTCTCATTCCTAATTTGACTAATTTTTTTCAACCCTTTTTAATTTTTTGAATACCATCCATAAATATAATCTCATTTCATAATTATTCAATATTCATGCACTAAATAAAAAAAGTATTAGTTTGTTCTAAATATTTCAAGTTATTGTGAATTTAATGTCTATTTCAATTAAATTCTTTAAGTGAATAATAAAAATTATTTATTTTACCCATTTTGAAATTCAAATTCTTGACCACTTATAAAAACAGATTATATAATTAATAATCCGGAGATTACGTACATTATAGAATCTTTAATACATTTGACCAATTTAATATGTCTTTATTATAATTTTTTAATTACCGTGTTTTAATTAAGGTAACCAATAAATTATTATTGCTAATTATTTAATGTATTTACGTTTTTATAAAGATTCTTTTAATACGTGTTTTAGTTAGCTGAGGTGATATAATGTTTTAAACACGATTAATTACAATATAATTAAAATTGATATGTTTAAATTTACACCAAATTTCAAGCTAGAGCATAAAATTAGTAATGTACAAGAATCTATACATACTATTAAAGCAAGGAACAATTTCCACATGTCACCATTCTAGGGTGTCCACATAGGATGCCACCTCAACTCCATGTCATCCATTTCCTTTCTTAAGCATGCCAACTCAGCAATTAAACAATATTTAACCCATTAACCCGTTTAAGCACATTTTCTCGCGGGTTTTGAATATGCCTTTAACCCATTTACCCGTTAATTCAAATACTATATTTAAGTATAATTTCGTCTTCTGCCACTATTCAGAAACCCTAATTGCCTCTCTAAGCCTCTTATTTCCGGTTAATATTTCCGATTCAAGGTAAAGTTATATAAAATAATTTCCGGCAACCTTATTAATTTTTCCGGTTATTCTTTCTTCTAACCTTTTTATGTTTTTTTTTCATTGTTAACTGAATTAAAAAACATCAGTTTAGGTTGTAAATCATAAACGGTCATGAAGGTGATATGTGGACGTTCTACTTTTTTCCGGTAAGTTTTTTCGGTTAATTTTTCCTTTCATGTTTATAACAATGATTTTTTTATATTTGTTGCAATACTTCATTTAACTTTGTTAATCAAAATATGAGATTTAATGGTTAAAAACGATATTTGTTATTTACCGGTAAGACATTCAACATTAATATTATACTTTATAATTTCAGGTTAATGGCAAGATTAATAGATGCTCCTTTCGCTTTTCCGGTATACCATGGTCATTCGGACAACATCGTTTTTCCGGTAACACCTTTTAAATTTTCCGTCTTTTAATTATTGTTTAAAACTTCATAATATAATTATTAATTCTCGATTTTATTATTTCAGGTTATTGTTCGACTCATCTATACTAATATCCCTATTGATGAAGACTTTAGTATCTGTTTTTTTATTATTTTTTCATGTATATATTTATTTTAAATTTTCAATGTTTCTGTATTTAAATAATTCAACTTCATATATTTTAGTTAAAAGTTAAAAGTATTTGTTTTCCATTTTGTTAATAAATTGCACCATTACGTATTCCATTTAATAGTTTGACTTTCCTAATTTGTGGACATAACCGTATTCAGTGTTATACATTGACTTTTCTCAATTAATACATTTAATATCATTTATATTTATACACAATGATTTGTGGACATGACCGATATGGAACCTTTTGCACATCGATATGGATCTTTGTCACTACCATTTATAATAAAATTCTTCAAATTAATTAACCATAATTTACATAATAATAAATTATCTAAAGTTAAATGTTGATAATTTATAAATAATAATTCTTAAAATTAATTAACCATAATTTACATAATAATAAATGATCTAAAATTAAATGTTCACAATTTATAAATAATACCTAATACGGAGTAACAACTTTACTAATTTACATTTATTTGCACAATTTAAGAAAGTCTCCTAATTTATTAGCAAACAAAATAAATAAATATTTCGTTTAATATACGGTCAAAAAGTCTCATGTTTCCTATTTAACATGTTTCCTTTAATTCTTGTGTGTCAATATTCATTCAAAATGTTTCGATTTGATTTCTTATTTAACATGTTTCCTTTAATTCTTTCGATTTAATATATTTGATTTGGTCAAAAAGTCTCCTGGTTCTAAATGTTTCGACATATTATGTGGACAATCTATATTTTATTTTATTTAAATAATATATGAGATAAATATATTTTTTAATACTAAAAGTATTTTAGTCCAAATCAAATATATTAATGTTTCAGATTATTTTGTAACACTAAAAATATTTTATTGGTTGAACAATATAATTGGCAATTAGTCAAAATCAAGTTAAAACTTTGATATGATGTCCAAATCAATTTCTCCATAATTATAATTATAATTCCCGATTATTCTCAATCATTACTATTTATATTAAACTTGACATACATAACTAAGTATTTTGCACTATATATTCCCACAAACAAGTTATTAACGAGGAAGAGAGAGAACTATTGAATGTTCTAAATGAAGAGATTTTACAACATGAACAACAACTACTTCCTTTTGTCAATGTTAGGGAGTGGTTTTTTTATCCTTTGCAAAATAATGTGGTTATCAAATATGTGAATGGCCAACAAAAGACTGTCAATCCGAAGTCGATATTGCAATCCAATGACATTTTTCTTTTAAGAGATTTAGATTTCTTGAAGCTTTCTAATGTTTTTAAAGCAAGAGCACATTTGGATTTGGAGAATGAGATGGCTGAGAAGGTTAAATGGTTGTTAGATTGTCAAAATTATGAATCCGATTTTGATGATCTTCAAAGCTATTTTGGTTCTGAATAAGAAGTTTAAGGTAAATGAGATGAAATATGTAGTTAGATTTTTGATAAATATAATTTTTGACTTTATTGTTGACTTTACTTTTTTCCTTTATGTTAGTAGTTTACTTCATATACATAGGCTTCTAAAAAAGTACAATACACACTTATAACAGTTTGTTTTTGTTTTGTCAGGTTGTTATGACAGTTTGCGGTTTTTGGTGGTTGTAATGTAAGTTCGTTTTTGGTAAACTTAAAATCCATATGTTTATATATTCTTTTAGAGTATACCTTTTATGTTTATATTTAGTTTGTGTTAGCATGAAGATTGTATTAACAGTATTATAATTTTAATTATTTGGTATTAGTGATTACTTATAATATGTCTGTCTCTCTACTATTATATTTTCAATATACTTTGATTTGTAATTACCAAATTGATTTTTTTTTTGTTTCTGGTTATAAACTTAGGTTATAAAATTGATTTATTTTCTTTTGACATCAACATAGTAGCTACATATTGTAGATATCACCCATTCATTATAATATACATTAACTTTTTGGTTTAATACTTAATAACGTTCCATGTTTTGTTTATATTTTTTAAGTGGTTAAGGTGCATGGTTTTGTTTTAGACGGAAGTTTTCAAGGTCATCCTGTTCAAGTCATGTTAATATCTAATGGTTTAATGTGTTTGATAAGACAATGAATTGTTGTTTCTATTAGATTATTATGTAGACAATGGTTTGGTGTACTTTTTGTGGATGTTTTTTGAATGTTTAGATATCGTTATATGTTATTATATTTTGAATGTTTATATATCTTTATATAATATTATATTGTATGGTAGTTTATATACATTTTTGTTATATATCTAATATCAACCCGTGTGTAACACGGTACTAACCTAGTAAGTTAGTAACTTATATTTATTATCATTAATATAATTAATCATATCAATTAAACGAATTTTGGTAACTGGTATGAATTGTCAATTCCCATACATCTAAAATTAGACACAGTTAACAATAACATAAATAATTAAGCCTAGAATATAACTTTGTTTAGCTTTATAAAAAAATAATGTATACTAATTATGCCTATATATTAAAATAATTTTTACTAGAGACGAGATATGAAATTGAAAATTTTAATTGAGTCAACTAATTAAAAATAAATGTATAAACTAACTTCAAATGATGTTTATTATACGGGATATGATACAATTAATTAAGCCTACGCATATACTATATTTCTTTATTAAAATGATGTTTACTAAAGAAAGAATAATTTACTTTATCATAAATCATTTAATAGTTTTCTTAATTTACTTTATGATAGTCATTTATCAAAATTAATTACTTTCTACAATAAAAATGGCGAGACTAACTTTTCTAATATCATTAAATATCCCAAAATTCAAAATCATTTATATAACCGGATTAAAATCACATTCAATTACCAAAATCACATATCATTCAATTTACCATAATTATGCAAAATCATCAGTTTATGAATTAATCGTAATTAAAATCTTTAATTATTCTCTAAATAAATGGGAAAATGTGTTGACTTTTTTTATTTTTACGAAATTAAGAGATTCGTTTCACAACATTTGGTACCAAATTTAATAACATATTTTCATATTTAATTTATTTATTATGTTTACTTAAATTTATTTCGTTGACTTTTGTAGCAATTATTAAAAGCTTTTTTTGAGGCAGTTTTATGGTGATGACGCCCCATGTGGAGGTATAATGATTAGGAGGAATAATACTATTATACAATAGTAAGCTTCAATTACTACTAAATATTTAAGAACCACTAAAAATTATTTTATTCACCTTTTGCATGTATTAAAAAATGAATACATTATTAGTATCTTACTAATGGAAAATAAAATACGTCACTATATCGAATGGTTGCCACATCCGGACTGTTATTAGCAGCCATATGGATATATAGTTAGGCATGTCAAATTGTGCAGGTTCGTGTCATGATTTAGAACATGTTTGAGCTAATATGGGTTATTAACATATTGAGTTCAAGACACAACAAGTTAAGTCAATATTAGAGTGTATACAATTTATGGCTCTATGAATCGCTAAACAAGTTATATAAGCCAATTGATATTTGTAACTGTTTAGTTATTAGCTATTAAAAAACCAGTTTGTTCCTTTTTATATTTATCAACAGCGAAATGCTACAAATTAAAGTATAAACCGTATATACAAGGAAGTAACTAGGGAGTTGTAGATACTAAATTTATGATACTTTTGTTAAATAAATAGTTAAATTGTATAGAACTTTCTTCATGTTTATTTTAAATTACACTTCAAGTAGTTCTTCCTACACCTTGTAAAAACACAAGGTACTTAAACTATCAAAAAAACACGAGGCTCACAGTTAGATGTCAATTCTTACATGTTGAAGAGATAAAATAATTTGTGAATTGATTACTGGATATATGTGAAGGGAATGTTGGGGGGGGGGGGGGGGGGCGTTCAAATGACGACAGATGAATGTACAAATTCCGATGATCTTCTAATTAATAATTCTTATATCCAATATCTGATTTAATAGACTTTGTCTATCCTTCGAATTTAGACAAGTTCTATTAACTTACTTTCGAGGACGGGAAATATTGTCGTTTGAAATTATATGTGTTTGTTAGACGATTTCAATATTTCCATCTGTGCCACCCATGGGACAATAACCTAGTTATTTATTATAAAACAAACAGTACATAAAAGAAAATTACATTAAAAATACATAAAAGATCTAATTTGGTTTATTACTCCATAATTCCTCACACAAGTCGAATCTAAGGTTCTGATGCGTTTTGGCACAACGGATCATCCGACGGTTGGCTAATCTTTGTTCGGTGGTTATTTCGATATTAGCCGACTCGTCCTCTTCGTAGTTGGGGCATATCGCTCTCCCTATATCCTCTATAATCATGTTATGTAATATGATGCAAGCGTACATCACGTTACGAATTCTATCTTTGTACCACATCTTTGCGGGATTTTTAATTATTTCCCATTTTTTAGAACACCAAATGCGCGCTCGACATCTTTTCTCGTCGACTCTTGCCTTCTTTTAAAGTACCATCATTTTTCATCACTTTCTTGTGGACTTATAAAAGCTTTGACAAGTGTAGAATATTCGGGATAAATACCGTCAACAAGATAATAACCAAACCTGTATTCGTTACCGTTGGCAAAAAAAAACTTTGGCCGGATACAACGCTGTTCTCGAGTCATTAAAAATGGGTGATTGATATAAAACATTGATATCATTGTTTGAGTCCACTACACCGAAAAAAGCATGTGAAATCCAAAAGTTCAGAAACCATTTGTTCCAATCATAATTACTTACAGTCTTACATCACAAACATAACCGTCCCTGAAATATAAAAAATAACTAGTCTTAAATAAAAATTCCCACAACCATTCGATGTCATGGTAACCAAGAAACAAAGTGCAGACTGACACATCATGTCTAAAAAACATAGTCAAACTAGAACCAACACCAAACTTTAACACAACATACTAAAATGCTTTTGAAACCCTCGATCGCCTTAATTCTTAATTCATATGAACATTCCTTCATTTTCTCTTTGGACGCAACGTCCCTCGACACCAATCATGTACCTCTAATAAAGTAGAACCCTTATCTATGTTTATACCGGACATGAGATAGTTCACCCACGGGTCAGGATCATTTGGTTGGGATTTTTGCCTTTCTAATCCCTTCTCCAGACCTTAAATTGCATATTCAAAAATAAACAACATTGCAATTCAAAGATATATAATAAAACAACACATACTTTAATTCATAACCAACTATCATCACAAACTTCACCTCAAACACATATAAGGTACCAACACTCACTCCTTTAGCAAAATTTACTACCCTTATTAACTAGAAACCTACCTTTATTCATGATGATCTACAAACACTTATTACATTACCAACACATGAAAGAAAACAACACAATATATATAGTCATGAACTAAATGAATTAAGACAATAAAGAGATTTTAACAATTTCACTTGCTGTAACCTACATATATAAACAACCAATGGGCACGCCATAACCAACAAATCAACACTTGTTGGATCACATATATATAACCAACACATATGAGTGTTGGTAAGTCATTGTTATTTTGGTGATTATTTGCTTTGTTAAAGCAAATACATATGTTTTTAGCTAAGTTACCAAAACATAAAATATAATAGCACATACAATATGTGACAATAACCGATAGATATATTAACCAACACCTAATATAACCAGGATCAAAAATTTCATAACCAAAACCGACTCCCCCAATGATAGCTAACCAACGCAAACGATAACCAACACCTAAGATATATACCACAGAATATAACCACACTCGAACCATCATACATAACCAACCCCTAAGATAACATAATCAACACCAAAAACCCATTACCAACACCTTAATTACGTATCTAATCAACACAACATCTACTATATAAGAAATAAAAAAATGTTATTTTTTCATGAAATATGTTTACAAACACTTAACAAACTAGGAAAAATAAACACATCGTCACTTTCTATATCATTTTATCAACACTTAACAAACCACATGAAATTCGTTTATCAACAGTTAACAAACCCGCAACAATCGCATAAAAAATATCAACATTTTACACCCCAAATTAGTAAATTTATGTGAATAAAAAATAGTAAGAATTTTGAATACTTTATGGCAATATCTTGGAATGTGGTTTGATATCACACTGCACTTGCTAATGTAGCTTGAAATGAGGTTATAATCTTGTGACAATGCATGAGTGAAGGCAATTGGAAGCTAGGTTAGGTTGGTAAAAAACGAATCATGCGAACATAACTAGCCACGCGATTCGGCTTGGAGAAACGCTACAGCCTTTGATAACCAACTAACTCAAGGTCAGTTTTCTTAGTCTAGAATATGATCTCCAGCCTCTATTCATAAGAAACTATTGAATTTTAACTAATTTTTAGTCTAGATATTTGAAATGTTTATTCCTACAACTGAATCAAACATACAATCTTCTATATCTAATAATCATTCTCTGGCGACTACTGCGGCCAACTTCACCAGGACGCCATAACAATCATGACCTTCCAAACCACGACGAACATGGCCGCCATCACCCCCAAACAGCATCCCCAACTCAACTGACAGTGACCTCCATCACAACCTTGTCACCACTTTACTTCTTTTACACATATAAACCTAAGGACGACATGTTGTTGGTATAGACTCACCGCTTTATTAATATTTATTTGTATTTTGTTAGTAATAAAAGAAAAAGGAAAAACAAACACGAATATTTATTCTAATGAGGTCGGTATAGACTGATTATATTTTATTAATATTTTATCAGTAATAAAGGAAAAGTGAAAAGAAATATGAAAATCTATACCGACAACATGTAGTCGGTATAGGCTTTCAAAAGTTTTCCCTCCACTCATTTTCGATTAAAAAACAGAGAAAGTGGGTATATAGGTGTCGTATATAACATTTTCGTTACTTAAATATCTTATTTACATTTTATACTAAAAAGAAGAAAAATATTAAATTGAACGCGCTTTGCTACTACTACTTCATAAACATATACATGTGATATATATGTGGAGATTCATGCATGATTTAAATTAATTCAAATTAATATATGGGATCAACATGAGATTTATGAATCGTTTGGAAGCCTACAAATTGTGTGGCTAATTTAATTCAAGAAAGTAGGCATTTAAAATAATAATAATAATAATAATAATAATCCTATTTGGAGGTTTCATTCGAATGAATCACCTACAAAATAAAATATGATCAGACTAAAATGAATTGATGGCCATATATAATACATCAAAATAGTAACACCACCACAATACACTACCACCCATGCATGAGCTCCTTCCTGTTGTATTTTGGGTAAATGCATGCATCTCTCTTAAATACCCATAATAATCCTTCAAGTTATTAAAATTAGCAAGTAAAACCCCTCACCCTTTACTCTAAATGCCACCCCATAAGGGAGCTCAAAACCTACACGTACCAACTCTCTCTATTTCTTCTCAACTCACGGCTATACATCACCCACCCATCTCTAAATCATAAAAGTCCAAACCTCCACAACACCTTCAACCTTTTATTTCAATCCTTTGTTCTTGTATCTTCTTTCACCTTAGGTATGAACTCTACTTAATTTCTTTTCTATTTTGAGTTGATAACACAAAGGTTCATGTGTTTGTAGAACATCATCTTAAACTTCTAGTTTATTTATATAGATGGTGATTCCATGATCAAACCTATATATGCATGAGCATACCTTCAACTCACTAACTTTGATGGTCTTTCTTTATAATTTCATGTTTCATTTATACTCAAACATAATCTTAAAAAAAATCATGGATCATCTAAATAATACGTACAATGCATACTAAGTAATAGTCCAATGACCTTAATGTGTCACTAAACCAAGTGTAAGCCAGGGGATATCACATCCTTAATTCCTCTCGGAATGTCTGGTGAATTAAGCTTGGTAACGAAAAGTTTATAAGTAAACTTAGTTTAAAAACTAATTAATCAACTTAAAGGTATTTATTAATAATAACTGTGGTGCTCCTAAAGTAAGGAATAAAAACTATACAACCACTCTTTTATTTTATCTTTGTATTAGAAATATATTGACGGAGAGATATGGAAATTTTTATTATTTATGGAGCTTTCATAATTTCTAAAGTAAAATACATGATTAGAACATCGTAAATTTTAACGTAAATATATAAACCAAATTTTAAAGTAAATATATAAACCATACTTAGACTTCTTAACGTAAATATATAAACTATACTTAGACTTTCATAAAAGTACCCGAAATCCTACAGCTTCTTTTATAGATATTATAAATCTTATAAAGTTGTATATTATAAAGCATGTAAATCAAATTTTGTAGTTTTTGGAGATGCCTAAATATTGCTTTCAATGTATAGTTATTTAAACATAAAAAAAAAAGAAGCAAAAACGTGTTTGAAGTTTTTATATAACTTCCAGAATGTTTCTATAGCTTTTATAATTTGTTTATAGCTTAGAAACCAAGCGTAGTAATTTTTAGAGTTGTAAAATTATTTTTCCAATGTATGCCTATTGAATACTAATAAAATAACTAAAAATACAAAGATTTTGCTAAAAATTATAAAAGAGACAATTCCGTAATATATATGTTTTAGAAATTAAAATAAGGTACAAGTAGTTTATAAAATATCTTCAAAATATTTTGATAAGGTTTATAGATTTTTAACATGGAAAACCTAAGTTTATCTATAAAATACCTTCGATAATTTAACATACGACGACGGTACTTATTTTTGAACTACACATTCTCTCCCGTCAATAGAACCTAACACTTAGCCTATCATATGTACTTTGGTCGAGGACTATATATATAACCCTTAGCACCATTCGACATTTTTAATCGATTATTAATTATCACACGTATTAGTTGGACGTCTTGGTCCAACTCTTTTGTTAGATATTAGTCGTAGACTCACTAGCGTCCCCATTATCATAGGACCCAAGTAGCGGTTGTTGTCCGGTTCATCTTTTGGAGAAGCAAACTAATCCTCTCTCGGCTCTATGTGAGTTTACATATCCCCTTTTTTATCTTTACACGTTTTGGGGTGAAACATGTTAAATTATACAAATTCACTACCTGCACTAAATCTATTTATTCATTTGCAATTCCTTATATGTCTTGGTTTGTGTATATGTATACGTTTGTGTGATATCTAAATTGATCGATACAATCATTAACTATTGCTAGCCTAGTTGTAAGTCATGGATCTATATATGGGCCTGACAAGCCTACTTGGTGCTAAAGTCGATGCTAAGTCCGACTCCTTGTGATCTTTATTCTAGTCACGAGGGAACCAAGTACACCGAAGCTACTCATTGTATATGCACTATTTGTCGAGGCTTGATTGTACACTTGTATCCCTTACGTGTTGTTACATATTTGCATGAACCAACTTTGACATGGAATTGCTTACCATTGTGGTCAATAAATCATTTTGATCTATTATCTATGTGAACTCACCAACATTTTTATGTTAATTGACATTATTTTCTAACATGTTTCAGGGAACGCTACTATTTGAGCTTGCTTTGGACTTATGATCACTTAGGACTTTTGGACCTAGTTTAATTTAAATCTATGAACAAAGTTATTTTGTCATATATATATTTTGGGATTATGTATTTGGTGTATGGCTACTTGAACCATTGTGATCTTAACTTGGTAATGTATGCTTATTAAACTTTAACATGTAGTGTCGTGTGGCTCATGAACAATCTTCACATTCTCGCCTCGGCGTTTCCGCCTTTATTTAATAGGTCGGGGTGTGACATCGTAGGCATAGAAGAGATTTCTTGTAGTACGGTTTTAGCACTGCGGTCAACCGACCCCATTCTGTTTCAGAGTTTATGTATCTATATAGTACCCGAATGTCGAGCGACCCTAGTTTTTTTTAGACCGACCCCATTCAGTTTAAGAAAAACATATAATTGACCCCGAACTTTGAAAAAAATTATAAACTTTTTTTTAAATTTAATTAATTATATTAATTAAACCCAGAAAGTAGATTTTATTATGCCCATAGTTTAATTCACTCTAAGCCATAAGCCCAATTAAACTTAATTTTATATTTGTAACAAATCCAATATAGCCTAAAAGTTATTCATAATATGTTAGAAATTAACCTAATAGCCCAACTAGGTTATTAAGTAGCATTAACTTAATTAAAACTTTTTTTTTATAATATACTAGTTTTGTACCTCGCGTTTGCGGGGAAAGCGACGATAATGTTGTTCGCTCATAAGTGATTTTTTAGAATCCTACCAACATTTGGGAGAAAATACCATAAACGTCCAGTTTAAAAACACTAAACACCGAATTTTTACCAAGTTCAAACATATCGTAAAACACTAACTTTATAAAATGCCATAAAAACACTTAGTTTTTTTTTTATATTTTTATATAACAATACCCTACTCATATTAAAGATAAAAAACACTCGTTATTATGGTGTATTTTTTTTTTAAATAATAACATATGAAAAAGTTATGGCCGATAAAAAATGAGGGTTAATAACGTAAAAAATAATATTAATTTCCTTAAATATCGAGAGAAAAAATAGGTGGAAAATTAAATATAATCAAAATAAATGTGGTAATGACACGTGGAATGGAGAGCATAGAGGACATCCACGTAGGCGCTAAAAACACTCTATGATCGCCACATAAGCTTTTATGTTACTCTTTTATTATATTAGATCTTCAATATCATATGGTATATCTATTATGTGTCCGACTTGATCCACATCGCCAAACCGTTGAACATGACAAAAAAAAACTCGGAAACTTTGAAATTTGAGCATCAAAGAAAAACGGCCCTACTGAGAAAAAATTTCAGCTCCGCCACTATTCCTCACCACCACCATTCCTCACCATCACATTGTAACTTATTTGACATGTTTATAAATCAAACAAAATTATATAGTCAAATTTTATCAAAAGATTCTGACTTTTTTACAAACTTTATTTTTGCGTTCAAATTCCTATTATTTTCGCGGCGTAATTTGTCGCCCGTATACCTGTCATTCTTATGTAAATGCTTAGTTTTTAATGATTGAAAAAAAAGTTCCAAAAAAAAGACTACATCTATGAAACGAACATTTATTAAAATTTGTCTTTTTTTTTAAATTAAAACTAGCTTGTTGGATTCCTTCTTGTGTTGTGGCAGGAATTCGATTCATTACGATATTGGTACGGTAATGAAACTCGATATCATATTTCGTCACAACCTTGTAGCCCTGTAAAGCTTTTTTATTGAATCGTTACCCATGCGGCCCATTTAATCACCCGAAGTACATCTACAGAATACATTAGGAATTGAAGAAACTTGTTTGTGTTATAAATATATAATATTATGGTTATCAATACCTAATATAGATTAACTTTCTCCCCAAGTTTTCTCATGTCCCTCTTTGTAATACACACATATTAATGAAATCTCCATATTTCTCCCTACATGTTCATCTCCTATTGTTTGGCTATTATGCTTATTTCACAACACGTTATCAGCACGAATTGCTTTTGGAGTTTGATCGCACACCATAAGTTTGATTGCACACCGTAAGGTAAGTAAGTATTATCTAATTAACATATCATTATTATATATGCTCTCAAACACGAACTATATTGTTAGTCATAGAATTTCGGGTTGTTTTAGAGATTCGTTTTGCTCTTCTTTAATTTAGATCTCTCACAATAATCTATGTCGTAGTTTATATATATAATTTTGGGTGAAATACATATTTATATTTTTATTCCAATACAATTATGATTTTAATTTTAATATTATTCGACAAATCCAAAATCAATAAGTATTCTGTTTTAACTCCTTAAACCCAAAATTCACGTTGTGAGCACTTCTTGTTGGCCCACAAATTTTATTCAGTATGATAATTTTTCAAACATAATTGATCACAAATTCTTTTATTTACTTGTCTATGTGTTCAGCATATGAAACAAACATTTATATTTTAATGATGATTACTCTGTATTTATAGTATATTAATTAACAAGTTGATTAAAATAATTTCTGTATGAAAATCATGCTAAATGGAAAACTAATTGATATAATCTATTTTGTTGAATTTAAAAGTAACGTATGTTAATTACTTAAATACTACGTTGGTGGTTTTTTCCTTTTGATTAGGTGTGTATACAATATGGTTAATTATCTATTTGTTTTACCACTGTTTTGATTGCATATATCATTAAGGGAATCAAAAAATAATAAATATATTTAAATATTAGTTGTAAATAATCATTGATGGAAATTATAAGAAAACCTAATCCCCAATTTTTTTTAAAGATTGTTAATGACGATTAAGTTACTGGTGGTAAACAAATTAAATATTGCATATTTAGTTTTCTAACTAAAGACAAACGGTTTTTAAGTGATTTTATTTTTATCAATTTGGGATTTAGATTATGATTATGTTTATTTATAGCTATTATCTATAATTGATTTAATATTTATGACTATAATTGTATTTTCAGTATTATACAGTTATAATCATCTTACTAATCTATTAAAGCAATACAATGGTGTCACATGTCTTTTTACTAGGGTGTCCACCTATGATTCCATGTCACCATATTTCCATTCAAAGAATCTCTATTATGCTGCCATGTGTCAAGTGAACCACAAAACCCAAAAAAAAAAACGGTCCATATTCATTAACCCACAAACAATCCAACCAGTAATTTTTCTCTCTACTCTCTATACGAACATACTAAACCTAACCAAACCTAATCCGTCGCTACTATTCCACTAAAGTTCCGGCCGTCATATTCCGACTTCTCAATTATTGACCATGTTATACTTCAATTCCATCTGTGGAAAGGTCTACAATCGTTTCGATTCCGTTCAAATCATCGTTTGTCATACGAGATGCGATAAGGTTTTTTTCTTGCAATTGATGATTCGTATAACAGATCGATTCTCCGGTCAACATAATAAAGGTAATTAACAGACGATTTTTTCACCTTGAGATACTTAATTATTATAATAACATCCGATAAATATAGCCATGAATTTTATAACTGTTATTTATAGTTAGAGATTATAATAATTGACTTCTTTTCCGGCCATACTGTTATAAACGTAATTTTATGTTTAATGATATTATCCGACCATTTTTTTAATTTGTTCATAATTGACTTTTATCCGACCAAACTGTTAAATTATAATTTCCGGGCAATATTATAATTTAATATGAACTCTTAATTGTTTTCCGGCCACTTTGTAATTTATGTTATTTTTTGACCAATTTCCGGCAATATAATAATTTAATATGAACCCTTAATTGTTTTCCGGCCACTTTGTAATTTATGTATTTTCGACCAATTTCCGTTCGGTTTTTGATTTTTTTCAGGCCTATTTACTATTAAATTACTATTTAATTTAAATTTCATATTAAATTATAACATTCATGTTTCAAATATAATTTATTCTATGATTTATTAAAAAAATTAATTTACCTAACTGATTCCATGATTAATTTACGTTTTGACTTCATTGTCAACTTCAAATTAAAATTATTACTCACAATATTTTAAAGTTTTGACTAAAACTAATAAATTTAAGAAAATAATTTAATAATTAATGTTGTTTTTTTAGAAATCAGTTGATTATATTAAAACTTATTTTATGAAATTTTAATTTTAAGAAATTCTAATCTGTCGAAGCTTCCATTTTAATTTTAAGAAATTTTAATTTTAAAAGAAATACAAGAAATTGGTTGATTATATTCAAACTTATTTTAAGAAACTTTATATATTCGGAAACACTATGTTATTTTTTGAAATTTTAATTTACAATAAAATTGCCCGGATGATTATATTCAAATTTATTTCAAAAACCTGTATATTTTCATAAACCATAGGTTATATTTGGATATTATATTTATAATAAACTGGTTGATTATATTCGATTTTATTTTAAGAAACTTTCTATACATAATACGTTTAACAAAATTAAAATTCTCTCCATTCTACTATATAATATCTAAACACATAGTCATTTTTCATAATCATATCCCTTTTCTTATTTTCTGCCATGTAAGCTTTAACACTTTTCATAATTGTGTTTAGTTTTCGGCCACTTTATTTAACTGTTTTATATTTTCATTTTAAGCATATGACAATAGAAGCTCAGAACTTTACCATGCTGAATTAGATTGATGTTCTCAAAACATCAACATCAACTCTTAAAGTTAGAGTTCTGAGGCTTTGGAGCATAAAAGATAACAAAAATGTGAACGAGGATTTTTTGATCGAGATGGTTTTAATGGATGAATAGGTAAGTGTGTATTTATTAATCTGTATATATGTTAGACTTTCTACAATTTTTATCATTTAATTAATTCTTATTTCTTTAATGACAGGAGAATCGTATCCAAGCCACAGTTTACAAATAAGATATCTACCGATTCAAAAGATTCCTTAAGGAAAGCTCAACTCTGACTATAGTTAATCCGAGCGCTGGTTTAAATGGATCAAACTACAGAATTATTGATTTGTCCAAACAAATTAGTGTTTGGACTAAACACTCATGTTAATCCATGTCAGGAGTTTGAAGGTCGCATGTTTGGATTTAAGATGATTTCATTTGAATCCGTAATCAAGAAGGAAATTTCTTTGAAGTCCACAATTAGTAAAATACTATTAGTATTCAAAGAAATTATTTATTCAATTTATCCTTATATTTCTAGTTGATGTTTTACTTAATTTATTTAATTTCTTTGTTTTAGATATAATTGGTCATGTGGTTCATGTCTTCAAGATGAATGTTTCAAACGTCAAAGACAAAAACAAGCGTACAATGGAGTTATGTGATTTAAGGTACCACTATTTTAAAATATTTTATTTAAAAATTTTTGTTAGTTGACTAAATCTTGATTTTGAACACTTATTTTTTTAGTGGAAATTGTGTGTATCTCACGCTATGGGATCATTATGCATCCGAGCTCTCTAAATATGTCGTTGATCATTTTGATGAACCACATGCTGTTATTGTTCTCCAGTTTGGTAGAGTTAAGTATTACACCGGTTCTGATGGTAAAGGTAATTATGTTTACTATTTCCAAGTTAATTGAAATATAAGTATATTTCGTTAATCTAATTAATCACTCATTAATATTCAATTTTTGTAGAGAAAGTCTATGTGTCCAATTCTTTTGGATCTAATGTTAGGCGTTTGTTCATTAATGTTTATTTGAGATAGAAGAATACAAAAACCGGTATATTATCTTGTTTTCTTTATTGTCTTTATTCTGTTTACTACATTAGTTTTTGTTATTTATATTTTACCCCTTTTAATTTTTATTAAATGTCTAAATTTTGAAATATGTAGTTTGGTTGATTTGCTGATTGGCAATGATGTCGCTATTCGTAAACCGATTCCAGTCAAGATGCTCTCTTCTGTTGATGATAAGTTTTTGAAAGCTACTGATTTGTTTAACATTTGTGATATTTGTACCATTATATTTGTAAGTTAATTATTAAATTAACTATTTAAACGATTATATTGCATAACTTGTTTTTTACTTATTTGCGGCCTAAGAATATAATTATGTTTGGTACAATTAAGGCCATATGTCCAGATAGAGAGTGGTATTACATTGGCTGTAATACTTGTAGCCGTAAACTCATGGAAAATATTGGTGAAGGGGTAACTGAATATGAATGCAAAACAGAAAGATGCAATGTGTTAGGTGTTCTTCCTACACCTAGGTACTTAGTGAAAACAAATGCAAATTTTTATTTACAAAGTATTCAATATTCTGTTTTGCTTGCTATTAACCTATTTTAAAAATTATATAGATTCAAGATAAAGATAAGGGTTCAAGATTCGACTGGTGTTGTTTCGTTGACTCTCTTCGATAGAGATGCTAAGATGCTGATCAACAAAACTGCAACTGAATTGATTGATTCTCAAAAGCAGGTTTATTTTCAATTACTATATTTTATTATTATTATTATATATAATTGTTCACAATTTGAATTACTAAGAATATTTGTCAATTATATATTTATAGAATGAGGTTGAAAATGGTGGATTCCCTCCCGAGTTGGATTGTCTTTTAGAAAAGAAATTTGCTTTTAAAGTCGATGTGGCAGAGTTCAATTTCAGAAACAGTGTGGAGGACTATGGTATAAACAAGCTTACTGATGACACTAATATTCTCACTGCATTGCAGAAAAAGCAGCATAGTCGGTTGGTAATTATTTAATTCATGATTCAGTTTTTAGTTATAGTTATTTCCATTAACACAAATTTTGGTTACCCTTATAATTTTCAGCAAATCGATTCTAATTCTGTTTCATTAGGAGCATCTATGTCAGAATTTTCAATCATCCGATTCGGTTTCCATTAAGGTATATATGTTTTTTAAATATGATAGTTCAAACTTATATATATAGGTAATACTTAACATTTGTGACATGAATTTGTGATGTTGATTACTTTTTTAATAACAGATTTCAGATAATGGGGATAATCAGACTCCAGATTCAAATGTTGATGGTGAGGATGTGGCAAATGAGCAAAAAGGAATTTCAACGTCTTCTGACGATAAACTTAAGAGAAAGTTGGTTGAAGTTTTTGAAGTTGACGATCAATCTAGCATGTCTGCCACTAAGGTTAAGCCAAAGACTTCTGTAGAGATTGGGAAGAACAATGAAGCATATGATGGTGCAACTATTTTAACTCCTAAGTTGGAAAAGGATGCTAAGTGAACGGTTAAACTTTGGTTTTAAATATATTCGGTTTGGTTTGACATCTTAAGTATTTTTATTACTTTTGGATCTTTTATGTTTGGTTTTTTAAACATGTGTTTTTTGGAGTGACTATCTTTGCAACTTGGTTGTTTAGTTTGATTTATCCTTATTTGAATGTTTGGTTATATTTCTGTTTAAATTTATTTTTTCTTAATTGTTAGTTTTTTGTTGTATATATAATCTATTAATAATGAGTCTGCCATGCATTTTCTATGTGACACAAACCTAATTTATATTCCAAATTAATTTTTATTTACAATAACCTTAGCTTTCTATGATATAAAAAGTATAGATTGGGTGATATCTATAAATATATTATTTTGTGCTTTTTAGGTTTCTTTTTCGGTAATACCTTATTTATATTATCATTTCGGCACACTTTTCTATAATAGGCTTTTTATTTAATATTTTTGTTACGCTTAAATTTCTATGATATCAAAACTATAGATTCGGTGATATCGATAAATATATTAATTTGTCCTTTTTAACTTTGTTTTTCGGTAACACCTTATTTATATTATTATTATTATTTTGTCACATTTTCTATAATAGGCTTTTTTATTTCGTATTTGTCTTACACTTTAAAAACCTGACTTAAATAACAAATAAATAAAAATTCTATTAGACATATTAACAATATATGTTAACAATATATTGTTTATATATATATATATATATATATATATATATATGTTAATCAGATATTTAATTTAGAGTTTAATTTGGTAAGAAGATACACCTTAAAAATAATTATATATTTTTAACAATATAGTGTGTTTTAAAATTAGTAAGTTTTTTAAGAAAATCATGTAAATCTTAGAAAAAAATAAATTATAACATATCTAATTATATTCTAATTTATCAATATTTGTGAATTTAAAATAAATTATAACATATCTTTTTAACTTGATCCATTTGAAATAGCCCATTACTTTAGGCCCATATATATCTTCTTTTATGAATTTAAAATTTAACGACTCTTCAAATACATTTATGTTAATTATCATAATAAATAAGATGTCTTCGATTTTTCAGTAGTTTATGTCGGCCAACGCGAACAGAAATTTAATCGACGATTTGCAGATCTTCGAAGTGTTTACTAATTAACTCAATATATGGAAAATGTAAGTATTCTTTTGTCAAATAATTTAATTGTGTTAATTGAAACTGTTCCTATGTAGTTAGCCCTAATTTTTCATTGACCGAAGATTATTTGTAGTTATAATCTTTACTTTTGTTGTTTAGGTTTTAGTTATAACCCTAAGGATATTTAGTTAGTTTGTCTTCTACTTATTTAAACTTTATCTTAATCTCCTTGCATGGTTGAGCCTGTTAACTGTAATATTTTGGTGATTAAACATCGATGGTTGTTTATTAGCTTCGTAATATCAACTTATTTGTTGTTTATTCTTTGGTTTTTATTGTTATTTTTTTATGGATTTGTTTAATGTTTCATTAAGATTTTGGCAAAGAGATGTCTCTATTGGGCTTATTAGTAAATACGGTGGAAAAAATAAAAAAATCATTTACTGTTTTTATATTAATTTTATTGCTTAATATTTATTATTAATTTATATTTAATTTTTTAACAAAACAGATGGTTATTCCCTCGGTTTGCATTTTCTATGATAATTCGAATGAACAGACGGTATGTATTTGTAAACTTGTAATTAACAACATATTTTATTGATGTTAATTCTTTAATTATAGTTTAACCACCATATCATATTCATTTAAGGTACTTCCAGCTGAGTTCTGTGAAAGAATTTTTCAGCCTGGTGCTAATATGCACCCGGTTGTAGTTTATCACAAAGACAAACATTGGTTTGTTCAAATTGAATTTATAAACGGAACTTTTGTTTTTCAAAATGGTTGGAATCAATTTGTTGAAGACAATCGTTTGATATTTGAAGATGTTTTGGTTTTTGCTCCCGTTAACGAAAATGAATGGACATTCGTTTACGTTAGAGATAATCCTGATATAAATGACATGGTTCTTGATGCTGTGGTTCGTTATCCCACTCTTAAATATCTTGTAAGTAACGGTGTTGTTATTTTTTAATAAATAGTGAACAATCGGTTTTGTAAAATAATACTCCCTCCGTCCCATTATAAGTGTCTTAGTTTGACTTTTCAAGTCTTTCTTTTACAAAGTTGACCGTAAATATTTTTGTTCGTGTCTTATAATACTTGATGAAATTTATATCAATGTAAAATACATTTAAAACCCAATCCATTCATATATTTTACATCAAGTATTATATAACACAAACAAAAATATTGTCGGTCAAAATTAAACAAGAAATACATGAAAAATCAAAACAGGACACTTGTAATGGGATGGAGGGAGTAATTGTTTTATTTAATTTTATTAATCTATTTTGTTTAATTTATAATTTATTGTAGCCATTGAGAGATGGTCAGATACAAAAATACTTTAATTTAGAGCCAGGAAATTATGACGCGATCATTGCTCAGTCTTCTGATGGAATGTTATGTAATTTATACATCCAATGCGTAAGACTAACTACTCCGAGATTTGCTTTCACTGGTATATGGGAAGACATGTCCGCTCATTGTAAGCTGGCTATCAATGATTATTTGGTTTTTCAACGTCTTCAAGGTACGTGGACATTTAGAATGTATGTTTTTGATACCCTTGGTATTAAACGTATCAATTTCAATGATGAATTTGTATATAACGGTCCGACCAATCATCCCGTGTACGGTTATGTTCCAATGGTCATAAACATTGAAAGTGATGATGAAAATGAACAACAACTACAAATAGAAGGTAGTTAATTTCATTTTGTTTTAGCTTATAATTTTTATTATAGTTTATATTATTAATACATTGATAACTTAAATGTTTATTTATAGGAGTTGATATTGGTGTGGAAGATGTTGATGAGCCGGTTTTGGATATTATTGATCCTCATGTTCTAGAAGACAACATTTTGGAGGTGGTTGTACGGAATAGGCTTGTAAGTAAACTCATACTATACAAGTCTTTTAATTTAAGGTTATGGATTGTTAAACAAATAAGTTTGTAATTATATTTTTCTTTGTAGCGTTTTCCGGTTGAGTTTGCACGGAACAATAACTTGGATGTGGAAACAGATTTGGTGTTAATAAACCCAAATGGTGTTGATGTCTCGACTGAAATTGCTATTGAACTCAATGGTGATAATGAGAGGTATCGGGTTAGACATTGGCTGCCTTTTGTTCGGTCTAATGGTCTTGAGATTGGAAGTTTGGCTGTTTTCGAGTACAACGCCGCTACTCATTCGTTGATACTCACTCATGTTGTTGGTTAATTATGAACATTTTTATGTTTGGTTGTTTTTGATGTTTATACATATGCTTTTGTAAGTAAATGACTTATTCTGGTTTGTTTATGTATGTTTTGTATTATGACTTTATGACATCTTATTATTATTATTATTGTTGTTGTTTTATACAAATACTTATAACTTAAGTATTCACAAATAGTAAGAATTCAATCATCAAGAATATCAGGAAAAATTCTCACATATTAAAATCATAAATTTGTTTATTTTTGTCCATATATTTATTTTTAATTATGATCATATTACCCTCCTAAAATAAAGTTTACCTAATATATGCCTCACCTTTTTGTTTCTTTTAAAATAAATATAAATTACATTAATATTTGTCTATATATAGACATATAAATAATTCTAATCTCCAACAATCAAATATATTTATTTTTTTCATTTGGATTATTCTTATACCTTTCTTCCTCAAGAAAATAAGTTAAGTATCGTTTATTCATACATGTTAGGTACAAAATTTTTCATTGATTTTTAGATCGATTAGTGTTTGTAAGAATGTATGTTTAACAACTATTTTCTGTAAATCTATGTTTATTTTACACATACATATTTCCCAGTTTTGGTTTTTACAATTTAATCTTCATCATCTTTATCAATAAATATACAAACTCTGTGTTTTTTTTATCAAAATCCGTATATATATATATATATACTTTATTCCGCTATTTATAAATGATATTGAGTTTCATTTAGAGTCCTGTTATCTGATGGTGTTTTGAGTGTTTAATCTATACTACTCCATGTTTCTATCGTAGGGTTCGTTCACGTCGGCTTAAGTCACTTGTAAGGTTTGTCTGCTATAATTTTTTTCAAGATGTCCACATACAAAAATAAACGAAGAAAGGAAGCGTCTTCATCTTCTCAAAATAAACTAATTAACGGTGGTATGTGATGTAACACAAAGTGTACACCTTTTAGTATCAAATTATCCTCTTATTTTGGTAAAACTCCATGCAAATTCGTTGTATTCGGTACTTATTTGAGTTATTAATGAATTTGCAGGTCCGGGCGCCCGCCCACGAAGAAACGGTGAAAATATGGCGCTTTTCGGACAAAATCAAGAATCTTCCAAAAGTGCATGACCATGCTAAGAAAGCGCATGACCATGCAGAGCAGGTGCATGACCATGCTAAGGAAGTGTATGGCCATGCTGAGCAACTGCACCATTATGCACTTTATGGGTATGATGGTGCACCTTTATCGGAACCCGTGCATATCTGATACCGTGCCAAAGTGCATGACCATGCTAGGAAAGTGCCTGACCATGCTGTGAAACTGCACCATCATGCACTTTATGTGCATTATGGTGCACCTTTATTGGAACACGTGCACATCTGATATCGTGCCAAAAGTGAAACTGCACCATCATGCACTTTTTGTGCACCACCGTGCACTCTCGAGGGCACGAGCCCGTGCACTATCCGATGCCGATGACAAGACACATCAACTTTGAAAGTGCACTAGCTAGTGCCGGAAATGCACGACCATGCCC
Organism: Bidens hawaiensis; assembly: GCF_021521415.1. NCBI lineage: Eukaryota > Viridiplantae > Streptophyta > Magnoliopsida > Asterales > Asteraceae > Bidens > Bidens hawaiensis. Next base: position 129,975 of record NW_027497384.1, on the reverse strand, counting down.
TTTTTGTGAATGACCATGCCCCTTTTTGGAACCTGCAACTCTGAGCATCCGAAAGTGAAAGTTTGACTTACCCAAAATAGTGCACGACCATGCACTTTTTATGCATGACCGTGCACTTTGTCCAGAAGCTTATAAACACTTATTTTCACTTCATTTTGGTGTGTGGAGTCTTGGGGATTCTCTCCCAACCAAGTGCAACAATTTTTGGGGATTCTTGGAGGCTTCCACCAACACAAGATTCATCATTCCATCCTTCAATCCTTGCTTGATCTTAGTTTGCATTCCTTTGTTATTGAACATGTTTTGTAAGCTTATTTCTAGTTTGATTGTAGTTGTATTAAGCCTTATGGGCTAATTACTTTTGCTATCTAGACAATGTTGAAACTCTTATTAATGTGATATATTATCTATGCATGATTTGGGTAAAATGGTTTTCTTTCAAGAATATGGTTGAATTTATAAGTTGATATTGATGGTGTTCATGCCTGTTATGTTACATAACCTTATTAGTTTTGCAAATGTTTAGGCATTCATGTTGGAAAACTATGTTCTATATGTTTGTTTGTAAACTTTGAATGTTCATGAAATCTTTGTTTACATTACTAAGTTAGGAATGACTAGTAAAAATTAACTTGGTTATATAATTATTGATGAGTATGAAACCCTACACTTAATATTGGAAAATTGATGAGTGTTGTTATGATTCTTGACTTGGTGATGACTTGCTAGTTAAAGTTTCATAAGTTTATATTAATTTCATGAATTTGGCTACTTTAGTGTAATCTTAGGTGGTTAGAATGTTGTTCATGCTAGCTTTCCTTTGATTATGAGACTTTGTTGTTTTGACAAACAAGCTAGTCTATGTTTAATTCTTGATTGAAAACCCATCATGATGATTATTTGCTAGTATTAGGTTGCTTTATTGAAATCTAGTATTTATGTTTAGATTCATGATGTTTTTGCCATATCATTGCTATTTTGTCATATTAGTAGAGTGGATTCATGTCTATGTAGTTTGTTCGATTGATTGTTTTCTTGTATTTTTACTTGCTTTGTTTTCATTGTATGCTAATTACTTAAATATTCAAATCAAGATTTATTTGTTCGGTTGGTCATTTACAAAGATTTAGTACTAGAAAGTTGTCGTGTCCATGGATTGATACTCGATTCTTACCGACACTTTATTACAAACGATAGGTACACTTGCCTTTCGTGTGTGGTTTAGTTGTAGGTGAAAACCTATTTTAAAACCCGATTTGTGTGAAACTTTTACTTAAATTTTTATATATATATTCACACACGTCAGTATGTTATAAAATGTAAGTTGATAATACACACTTAAGAATTGTTAAGCTGTTTATATTTTCTTAATGTGAATTTTGTAATTTATAATATCTTTACAATGTAGTCCAAAGTCAACGATTACCATTGTCTTCCATTTCCAATAATACAAACTACATGGATTATCAACCAACACCGATTGTTAGTCTACCATATCATTTAAACCGAAACCACATTGAAACTTCAAGTGTCCACTGTTCGAATGTACAAAACAACGATTAGTATATAAAACCTTTTTACACAAAAAATATACTATATATATTATTTACAATTCGTTTTTAGGTTAATTTACTTAGCTTAAATTTTGATATTATTAACTTTGTAATTTCAAGAAACTCAAACATGTTCACCATGTGTGAACCATGCAGCTTCCAAAAGGAAAGAAAAACGATTAATTTTAGATGCTAAAAAACTTCTTCAGTTGACAGGAAGAAAAGTGGTCTACGGAACTACTCCTTAGGTATTTTTTGTTTTCGTTATACGTTATTTAAAATTAAGCACTTATATGGTTTATATTTTTTTAAGTAAGCAATAATGCTAATTTATTAATTTTTAATATCTTAAAATTTAGGCCAAAGTCAACATTTACCATTGTCTACCATTTCCAATAATACAAATTACATGGATTATCAAGCAACACCGATTGTCACACTACCATATCATTTAAACGGAAATCAGTTTTCCACTTACAACGAAAACCAAATCCCGAGTATGTAAACTTTAATACATTAATAATTTTTAGTTATAAATTTTTGGAAAGGAAAACTAAATTTTACTCTATTTAATTCAGGTGGTTCTAATATACCGATTATATGTTACGAAAATAATATGCACCGTTTATCTACTCTTGCAAATTCAAATCCGCATACAATACATTCCTTCTTAAATTCTTGTGTCTCTGGTATGTTAATAAAATGTTGTTCACTATATATTTTGGTTATCAGTTATTCTTTTTCATGTTTATGTTTAATATGTAAAATGATACAGTTAGTCGCATCTTCGACATTTTGCGAAATATTCCCTCATCAACACAAATAACGCGTTTACAATCTAATAAGGAGAATGTGTCTCCATCAACAACTTCAAATTTATACTCTTCAAATGTAGTAAACAACGGTAAGTATTTATAAATATTTCACACAACTACATATACTCTTTAAATTTATTCATCGGTTTTAAAACACTTGCTTAGTCTTAAATATTGATATTCTTACTTTTTTAATTTCAAGATCCTGAAACATGTACACCATTTGTGATCTCTGCTGCGTCCAAAAGGAAAGAAAGACGATCAATTTTAGATGCCAAAAGAATGGCTTCAGTTGACATGAACAAAAGTGGTCTACAAAATACCTCTTCAGGTATATTGCGTTTTCCTTATAAGTATTATTCTCATTTTTTGTAAGTTTTTTAAAATAAATGAAAAACTTACATGTTAATGGTCGTCTAATTTTTTTCAAATGTGTATTTGATGGAATTATTTTTACTACCTTTATAATAACTTGTATTTATTTAATTATTAACAGGTCGTCTATTTGGAAGTAATGTTAACGAAGGATCAAACGCGTCTTCTGTTGTGGATGACATTCCTGAGTCATCTAGGACCTTTCGTAGAAGGTCAAGAAAAAGAACTCCTATAGTACCTATACCTATGGCTGATTTAAGTGAACATGCTACATTTGTTGGTTATCAAAATGTTTTAGACGTTTATAAAGGAATATCATCAGGTATAATATATATTTCCTATTTTTATTTCAATCAATTTCTTATATCTTTATCTACACGAAGTAACTACATATCATGATATATTAATCGTGTAGAATATGTTGATCATGGAAATCAATCCATTATGTGTCCAAGTTGCAATGCATTGTTGTGGAAAGCAGAAGTTAACAGACCAAGTAGTACTAATAAAGAAGGAGCTTTTTCCCTTTGTTGTCATAATGGAAAAGTCGAACTTCCCGATGTTAGACAACCAGATGAAAGTTATCTTCAATTATTTCGTGGTGAAAGCGCCATCAGTAAGTACTTCTTGAAAAACATTAGACGTTTCAATTTGATGTTTTTATTTACGTCTATGGGAGGAAAGATTGACCATTCCATAAATAGAGGCAAAGCGCCTTATACGTTTTGACTTAGCGATGAAAACTATCATTGTTTGGGAAGTCTTTTACCGTTAGATGGACGTAATCCATAGTTTTCTCAACTTTACATTTATGACACGGAAAACGATATTTCAAATCGTCAACGTGTATTTGGGTAAATACTTTAACGATATTCTTCTACTTTAGTTATCATATCTTTTTTGTTAGTTTAATTTTTATTGTATTTAATCAAACTATATATTTTTTTTGTGGGCAGTGAAAATAATTCAAAGGTCGATCACCAAGAAAAACATATTATTAATTATTTGAAGACAATGTTAGATTCAAATAATCATTTGGTCAAAGCTTATCGAATGGTACGGGATTGTTTTGAAGAAAACCCACAACTAGATTTGAAGTTGCGTATTATTGGAACAAGACAACATGATGCCCGACAATATAACTTACCATCAAGTTCTGAAGTTGCTGCTTTAATCGTTGGCGATATTGGTGACGTTGTTGATAACCGAGATATAATTGTTACGAAGAAGTCTGGTTCGTTAAAGCGTATCAGTGAACTTCATCCATCTTATACACCTCTTCAATACCCGTTATTTCATCCTTTTGGTGAGGATGGTTATCAGGTTAATATACTTCATAAGAATGTTTCGTCTTCATCAACCGCAGCACACAAGAATGTTACAATGCGTGAGTTTTTTGCTTATCGTATTCAAGATAGGCCAAATACGTTTTCAACCATGTTAAATGGTAGGCGTTTGTTTCAGCAAATTTTAGTTGACAAATATACGATGATTGAGGCTCAAAGATTACATTTTATACATGGTAAACAACATGAACTTTGGTGCGATACTTACCAAAGTTTACGAGGTATGCAAGCTGTTGGAAATACTAATGTTTCAAGTGCTAGTCAACATGTTATTCTACCATCTTCATTTACTGGCGGAGCAAGATATATGATGCAAAATTATCTAGACGCTATGTGTCTTTGTAGATGGTTCGGGTATCCCGATTTTTTTATAACCATAACATGTAATCCCAATTGGCCAGAAGTTAAAAGATTTCTTAAGGATACAACGTTAAACTCAGAAGATAGACCTGATATATTATGTCGGCTTTTCAAGCTCAAGCTTGATGCAATGGTTAAATTGGTAAAGGATAAATCTTTGTTTGGAAGGGTTCAAGCAGGTAATTTAATTTAATTTTATTAATATACAATTATAATAGAAGACCTACTTGTATATTATAAATGTTAATAATATTATAGGCTGTTGAATAATTACTTCTATTATATTTATTGCAGTTGTTTACACAATAGAGTTTCAAAAAAGGGGTCTACCGCACACCCATATTTGCATATTTTTGCATCCAGACTGCAAGATTCATAATCCAAAAGATGTAGATAAATTTATTTCTGCTGAGATCCCAAACAAAGACAATGATCCAGACCTATACAAGCTTGCATCAGATCATATGATTCACGGTCCATGTGGTGATGCTAACCCGAAGTGCACCTGCATGGTAAACAAAAGATGCTCCAAAAATTTTCCAAAAATATTTAATGATGAAACAACTGTTGATTCAAACGCGGTATACAAAAGAAGAGATAACGGTCAATATGTTGTTAAGTCAGATATAATGATGGGTAATAGAACGGTCGTTCCATACAAGAAGAGTCTATTAAAAAATTTCAAGCATATGTGAACGTTGAGTGGTGCAATCAAGATGGATCTATAAAGTATTTGTTTAAATACATTAATAAGGGTCCAGACCGAGCAACAATTTCGCTTGTACAAAATAACAATGGTGATAACCAAGATCCTAATTTAGATGAAATCAAAGCGTTTTATGATTGCAGATACGTCTCTGCATGCGAGGCTGCATGGAGGATATTCGCATTTGACGTGCATTATAGGCTTCCGTCTGTTATGAGGCTTGCTTTTCATTTACCCGGTGAACAGCAAGTAATATATGGTGCTAACGAAGATATTGAAGATATTTTAAACAAAACAACTAATGCTTCCTCCATGTTTACGGGTTGGTTTGAGTGTAATAAGAAGTATGACATTGCAAAGACTCTCACATACGCTGAATTTCCAACGAAGTATGTTTGGAAAAAACAAGGTCATAAATGGGAACCTCGGCAAAGGGGTTTTGCAATCGGTAGATTTCATGCTGTTCCAGCCGCATTCGACGAAGCTTACTATCTAATAATATTATTAAATAAGGTTAAAGGCCCAGAATGTTTTGAAGATATTCGAACAGTTGATGGAGTTGTGTGTGAAACTTTTCGAGATGCATGTTACAAAAGAGGTCTTTTAGATGATGATAAGGAATACATAGAAGCAATTGAAGAAACAAGTCACACTTCTACCGGATATTATTTAAGAAATTTATTTGCTACAATGTTGATTACTTATAGTTTATCTAGACCTCATTTTGTTTGGGAAAGTACTTGGCAACTTTTAGTTGACGGTATTCTATACAAACAACAAAAAGATCAAAACAACCCTGGTACGATTTATGTTTTTTTTTATATTTTAAATGATTCCAAATATCTAATATCAATAACTATTTAAATTATATTAAATTAAGTAGGTTATTATATTGATTTCAAGTTTGATGCTTAATGAAGAGCAGCTAAAAAACTTAACACTCCTTGAAATTGAAAATTTTCTAATTTGCAACAACTCAAGTCTTAGAAGACATCAACAAATTCCATATCCAGATATAGAAACAATTTCAAGAGAAACTAATTCGTTGATGGTGGAAGAGCTTTCATATGATACCGAGACTATGATTAACAAATTTAATAATCTATTTGATTCGTAAACTGATGAACAGAGAGGGGTTTATAATGAAATAATGAATGCTTTGGTTGATAAAAAAGGTGGCGTTTTTTACGACGGTACTGGAAAAACTTATTTGTGGAAGACCTTATCTGCATCTATAAGGTCAAAGGGAGACGTTGTGTTGAATGTTGCTTCAAGCGGTATAGCTTCTTTGCTGTTGGAGGGTGGAAGAACAGCACATTCGAGATTTTTGATACCCATTAATTTGACCGAAGATTCCATCTGTCCGGTAATATTACAAAATACCTTTTCTTACTTGTAATATTAATAGTTTTTTTATTATATATCGTTTTATTTGTTATTCGAATACAAATTTACTTTAAAATATGTTACGGTATATATATATATTTTTCTTTTTTCTTATAATTAGGTTAAAGGAAATACCGACGTCTATGAATTATTGAAAAAGACAAGCTTGATAATTTGGGATGAAGCACCAATGATTCATAAGCATGCTTTTGAAGCTTTAGACCGAACTTTAAACGATGTTATGAATGGTGATTTTGCAAATACTTCCGAAGCACTTTTTGGAGGTAAGGTTGTTGTTTTTGGTGGTGATTTTCGGCAAATTTTGCCCGTTGTAACCAACGGTACCAGAAGTGAATGTGTAAATGCTTGCATCAATTCTTCTTATATCTGGTCTAAGTGTAAGGTTCTTAAACTAACTAAGAACATGAGGCTTACAGTTGGATGTCGATCTTCAGACGTTGAAACATCAAAGAGTTTGCTGACTGGCTGTTAGACATAGGTCAAGGAACCGTGGGTGGTCCAAATGACAGAGAGTTCATTATTGATATTCCAGACGATCTGTTGATATTGAACTCACTTGATCCAATTGGTGATTTAATAAAGTTTGTATATCCTGATATATTAGATAGATTCAACGAAGTTACTTACTTTCAGGATCGCGCACTGCTTGCACCTTTGAATGAGGTGGTTCAAGAAATTAACGAACGTATGTTAGCCCTCTTTCCTGGTGACGAAGTCCAGTATCTAAGTTCCGACAGTTTAGCTGAATCTGAAGACGTTTCAGACGATGTTGATCCACAGTTGTATTCCCCTGATTTGTTAAATGGATTAAAGATGTCAGGAATGCCTAATCATAGATTGGTTCTTAAAGTTGGTGTTCCCATCATGCTTTTAAGGAATATTAATCATAAAAAGGGTCTGTGTAATGGAACGCGCCTTCAAGTCGTTAGTCTCTGTAGACGTGTAATTGAAGCTAAAGTTGTCTCTGGTACAAATATAGGATATCGCACTTTAATTAGTCGAATAAGCCTTACACCAACTGATAAGAAACTTCCTTTCAAATTAAAAAGGAGACAGTTTCCTATTTGCTTATGTTTTGGCATGACAATCAACAAAAGTCAAGGTCAATCATTGTCAAGAGTTGGATTGTATCTTAAAAAACCCATATTTTCTCATGGTCAGCTTTATGTGGCTTTGTCATGAGTTAAGAGTCGAGATGGTATTAAGTTATTGATACTCGACAAAGAATCAAAGCTTACAAATAAAACAACAAATGTTGTGTGCAAGGATATTTTTGGTAACTTAGAATGATAAATATTTTATTTGTCATTTATTTTAAATTGTTATATTCCACTCTAAGTGTTATCATGTAACTTATTTTTTTCTAAACTTTAGTTATGTACTTGTAAGACGTTTTTTATATTTGTTTAGTAATAACTTATAAATTGTTATTAACTTATTAATAAGTATTTCAATTTTCGGATATAAATGTTTGAACGGATAGCATTGTTTAAATTTCAATTTCAAGTAAAAATAATTAAAATATTTATAATAATAATAATATCTAATAAAATATTACAAATATAGACTTACTATACATGATAATTAGATAGATATAATCATTTAACTAATTGGAAAAATAAATCGTCACTTCATTTATATATTTTATAATTATCATTTTAATTAATCATCTTCTTCTTCTTCTTCTTTTACAATCTAAATATTTTTGATAACCAAGTACGAGTATATTGCTAACAAATGTCGACCATTGTGAATTGGAAGTTTTCAATTGTTTTACGTAAGTATGAATTTCTGTTTAGTGATTTCCCTTCCCCTTCATGATACAAAAGATAATATTGAGTCGGTGATGATGTTTAATAACCTCCTTAAGCATCAGATTCATGAGATTGGTGTTCAGAAAGTTTCTCCTTGTATTCAAGAAACCAATCTCATCAATCTGTTACGTGAATACCTCGATGATCTCCACCAAGATGTTTTACCTTTTGAACATGTTAGGGATTGGTTTTTTTATCCAAATCAAAACAAAGTTGTTATCAACTTTGAGAATGGGCAGTATAAAAATTTGAATCCTAACCAACTATTGTTATGTGATGATTTGTTCCTTTTGAGAGAGCTAGATATATTGAAGTTATCTAATCATAGAAAACAATTGCACATCTTGAGTTGGAAAGGGAGGTTGTAACATCCCGAAAACTCTAGAATAATATTTAATGTTATACCTGCGTCGGGTGAATTATTTGAGTTAGTGGGGATAATATGATAATAAAGCTTTAGGGGTAGCGGGCTTGATTAATAGAATTAAAGAAAGACCAAAAAGGAAAGATGGCCTTAGGTCTATGAGCTTAAGGGAGTATAAATACCCCTTAAACCCTAATCCTTTCCATTTTTATCCAAATCTACACCATAGCCTACACCTTGATAAACACACACAAACACCATCCTATAACCCGAGCCAAGATTCGAAGGTGGAAACCCAAACCCGTTAGTGCTAGATCTTCGTGAAGAATCAAAACAACATCAAGGCTTAACCGTGTTCGTAAACCGACTCGTTTAAGGTATGTCTATATTTAGAAATCGTTCATATAGGTTCGGTTTGGTTTGGGAAATCATAGATCTGTTATAGTATGTTATAAATGAGTCCAAAGCAACAAATCTTATGGAAATCGATTAACATTTGATGGGTTAATTGTTAGCATAATAGAACCCGTATATATATGCCTAAATCGCACCCTATAAACACGACTATTTGAACGAGTGAATGGTTAGGGTTTGTAGGCGCTGCATAGACGATTCCAGTGATACCTAAATCATGATGTTTCGTTAAGAAATGAACTTTTAATCGCAGATCTGATATAGTTTGACTGTTCTTGTTCTTATCAATTTTGACTTTGACCCTAGAGTCAAAGATCTGGATAAGAACTGTAGATAGTTCGTTATGGTGGATCAATTCGTTACGCGTGCATAACGAATGGGACTCATTCGTGTGAATTGATAGCGAATCAGCCCTTAATTCGTTAATCACCCATTCATTAAATAAGATAACGAATCTGGTGATTCGTTATAGACTCATTCGTTAAATAAGATAACGAATCTGGTGATTCGTTATAGGCTCATTCGCTATGCTATGATAACGAATCAAGTCATGAGATGACGAATCAGATGGTAATAAGGGACGAATCTGGATAACGAACTAAGGAAGGTTATGTAACGAATTAGATAGCGAATTAGGCTTAACCCCAGCCAGGGGCTCTGCCCCTTGGACCCCGCTAGGGACTGCCACCCCTGGAACCCCTCTGCCAGGGGCGCTGCCCCCCGGACCCCCGTTCGTTGTGGGCTATTGTTATACTAGAAACGTGATATGGGTAGTGATAGTTAATCGTTACGTGTAATTGTTATACAGTTAGCCGTACACACCTCTCGGAAGGAGTAACCATCAACAGTGAACGTAACCGAGTTCAGGTGAGTTTCTAGCCCCATTCCTTGTTATGTTTTCGGGGCTGTGTGCATACTCGATGTGATAGTTAATACACTTACCCTAAATTGGTAAGTGTATGCCATGTATGATTTATATGTTATCTATATATGTCTTGAATGAGAATGAAAGCTTGTCAGTACGTGAACGATATTCGGATATTGCACGTACTGTCATGTTATAAATATATATTTGAATATTGCATGTAATGTAAAGATGATTGCTTGTCGGTACGTGAACGATTTTCGGATATTGCACATACTGTCATGTTATAAATATAGATTTGAATATTGTATGTAATGTAAGGATGATTGCTTGTCGGTACGTGAACGATCTTCGGATATTGCATGTATTGCCAAGTATATTGATTGTCTCCTTATATGGATATTAAATAATAAATTATATATATAGTTCCTTCTACGGATAAAATATATTGAGTGTTCCTTTAATGGAAAGCATAGTGTTCATTTAATGGAAAGCATAGTGTTCCTTTAATGGAAAGTACAGTGTTCCTTTAATGGAAAGCATAGTGTTTATTTAATGGAAAGCATAGTGTTCCTTTAATGGAAAGCATAGTGTTCCTTCTATGGAAATATATAGGATGTTCCTTCTATGGAAGTATATAGAGTGTCCTTCTATGGAAATATATAGGATGTTCCTTCTATGGAAGTATATAGAGTGTCCTTCTATGGAAGTATATAGAGCGTCCTTCTATGGAGAATTTATACAGAGCGTCCTTCTATGGATTATATATATAGCACGGGCAATACCCATGGTTCTTTTAATAGATATTATGTGACGTTCCTCTTATGGATATTTATACAGGGTTAAGATATGTATGTATGTAAGATATGTGTATGTATTGTATGTCGCCTGATTAACTAGAACTCACTCAGCGTAGCTGAGTTTTAGTATGCACGCAGGTGAGCTGATTATAGAGTTAGTATGAGGATGGCACATGGCATGGATTGAACGGATGGCATCTGAAGATAGAAGTAAAGATGTTTTAATTATAATGTTTTGTGTTATGGTATCAAAGAAAAGATTTAATGTTTTGTAACGAATGTTGATGTTTTATATTCCGCGAAAAGTTTTAATAAACTCTGATTTGTAGAACTGTGTTTAAGAGTAAATCCAACGTTAAAGTAGGGCTACCGGTACGGGGCCTTACAGAGGTGAGTTTGAAGGTTAAATGGTTAGTCGAATGTGCAAACTATGAAAGTGATTATGATGGTTATCCCGAAAGTTTGTTGTTCGATGATGAAGGAGAAGGTAATATATTAATGCTTTAGATATTGTTTATAGACTTAAAAATATCAGTATATTGTCAACATCTTTTTATATAACTAATAACTATATTTATGAAATTTAGATATGTAGGTCGGACATAACAACTTTGTAATGCTTAGATTTTATTAATTATTATACATGTTGTTATGTTGAGTTTAATTTAAATGAATATTGTGTTGTTTTGATAACTTTTCCGGTGTTTAGGAAATGGGAGTTTATGTTGGTATAACTTTTGAAGACTTTGATGATGTTTTTATATCAAAGAACATGGTTAGTGTTTTTGTTAATGTGTTTTGGTGGTTTGGTTTAAATTAAGTAATTGTAGTTTTGAAGTTTGAATGTTAAGACATTAATGTAATTTTATAATACCTTTGTAACAAATATGAACAAGTAGTATGTTAACTTAAACGTATGTTTAAATTGATTTTTTATAGTGACATGTTATTCCATCCGCGTGTCACGCGGGCCCATACCCTAGTACCAGATTATATGATATCAGAGTAATTGTGTGTATAATTTATCGTATGATATTATGAATTAAGATTTGACTTATTATTATTCTTTTCATTGAAAAATTAAAAATATATGAAAAGAAAATCTCAATAATTTTTTGAAAATAAACATTTATTGTTTATAAAATTGAGTAATTTAACGAAAATCTTAATATTGTTTGTCTATATATTTGTTTTTTTGTTACACGTACATATATCTAAAATTTGTGTGCATGTAGTTGTTATTAGGTGGCCCGAATGAATCTAAAACCCAAGTAGACAAACTATAATTCATTCATACATTGACAAACAAACAAAAATTTAGTTACTATATAAATTATATACGTCGATGTGATGAGAAAAATGTTATTCCTAAAGTTTTATTATAACTCATTTATACGGTGCATGTTATAACATCATTGTATACTTTGACTTTATTAATTACCTTGTATTCTATATGTTGTTGTTTATGCATAGAAATATTACATAATATAATACTTAAACCAAAGTTATGGTTTTATATAACTCTCGTTATATATGCTTAAACATGACACCTGATGTGTCAAATTTTTTAAATCTTATTATTGAAGGTTATAAAATATTAGCATGATAAATTAGATGACTTGGTTATTACTTCTCGATTGATATTATATGACGAAAAGATTAGTTATGAGGAAAACCGAATAAGGCAAGTTTTCATTTGTCAAACCATAAATATGCTCCTGAAGTAGCATATTAATTATTAAAAATATTTGAAGTGATTTTCTATCTGTGTCACATAAGATTATGAATAAACCATGAAAATGGTTCGGTTTTATTCCCCGAAGTGAATGTGAATATATATTGCACATTGTTATCATGGACATAAATGAGAACTACATTGATGTACAATTATTTTGCAAAGACCCATGATTAATTATGAGGAGACGCATTCTCCAATGGTGGATGTAACATCCTAAAATTTATAATGTTGAATAAAGAAAGTTATGTTTAGTGATTTCGCGTTATTAATTATTTAATATCGAGTAAGGAGCGGATCATAGACTTGGAATAATTGAGATGGGTTAAATGAGAATGGGCCTAAGGTCCATGGGATTTAAGGGATATAAATATCCCCTAAAACCCCAAAATATCTTTCATTCTATCACTTTTCTAACACACTCCAAAACACACACACACCACACAACTTCCCCGCCGGCCGAGGGAAGAACCGGGAAGATCCGAGAGAGAGAGAGAGAGAGAGAGCGATTAGTTGTGATAACAAGTAAACGAGATTCAAACAAGCTCAAAAAGGTATGATTCTTGATCTTTGAAGTTTAAAGATCCGAGCTTTATAGCGTTTATACGACCGAAAATGGTTGGGAAACGTAGTGGGTGATGTCGAACCATAACAAGGGTGTTAAAATCGCCCAAAATGCTGGACAGAAATCAAAGCCGTGGCTGATCTGGGCAACTTCGCCTGCAACTGGGCAACTTCGCCTTCAAAGCGATAACTTCGCCTTCAAAGCGATAACTTCGCCTTTAAAGCGATAACTTCGCCTGAGGCCAAGTTCGCCTAACTGGTAACTTCGCCTAAAGCCAAGTTCGCCTGATGACAACTTCGCCTAAAGCTAAGTTCGCCTGATGACAACTTCGCCTAAAGCTAAGTTCGCCTGATGACAACTTCGCCTAAAGTCAAGTTCGATTAGAAAATAAATTAAAAATCTAATGAAAAATGTGTTAAGACAGTTAATGTAAATAAAATTTTTCCAAGCTGACCATTATGCTCATGAGTGCAGTTCTAAGCATGCATGCTACAAGTGTGGTAAGACAGGTCATTTTGCTAGGGAGTGTACCGAGAGTGAAGCTGGAGGTAGTAGAAGGAAGGATGCCGATCAAGCTAGGCCAAGAACTAGAGCCTACATGTTGACCCAAGAGCAGGCTAGACAGATTCCTGATGTTGTGACCGGTATGTTCTTAGTAAACGGCATTTCTGCTGCTGTATTATTTGATTCGGGCGCAAACAAAAGTTTCGTAGCCACACCATTTAGTAAACTAGCTAAAATGAAATGTTGCCGAGTGTCTGAGACTCTTATAGTAGAAACCGCTAGTGACACTTCGGTTAAAATAATGAAAATGGTTAAGGACTGTAGGATAGAATTGGAGGGACATGAGTTCCCTGTTACCTTGTACGTTATGACCTTGGGAGGGTTCGATGTGGTTTTGGGTATGGATTGGTTGTCTGAGTTTGAGGCTCAGATAGTGTGTAAGAGTAGGATGATAAGGTTAAAGTCATTGGATGGTAGTGCGGTGACAATTTATGGTGATAAGGAAAGTTCTGGGCTTAATGTCATTTCGATGATAAAAGCCGAGGGTTTGCTAAGGCGAGGGTGTTGTGCCTACCTGGCGTATGTCGTCAACGTTACGGCTGAGACGAAAGAAATGAAAGATGTTCCTATTGTGCGCGACTACCCAGAAGTATTCCCTGAGGATCTTCCGGGGTTGCCACCGGAGCGAGAGATAGAATTTCAGATAGATTTAATACCAGGAGCCCAACCTATCGCGAAAGCGCCTTACCGTCTAGCACCGTCGGAGATGAGAGAATTGATGTCCCAACTGCAAGAACTCCTCGACAAAGGTTTAATAAGACCGAGTGTTTCCCCGTGGGGCGCACCAGTATTGTTCGTGAAAAAGAAGGATGGAAGTATGAGAATGTGCATAGACTATCGTGAGTTGAATAAACTTACGGTAAAGAATAGATATCCGTTGCCAAGGATTGATGATCTGTTTGACCAACTGCAAGGTTCAAGTTGGTTCTCACGAATAGATCTCAGATCAGGCTACCATCAGTTGAAGGTGAAAGAGGCAGATATCCCTAAGACAGCGCGGTATGGACACTACGAGTTCCTCGTAATGTCATTCGGTCTAACCAATGCTCCTGCAGCATTTATGGACATGATGAATAGGGTGTGTCGACCGATGTTGGATAAGTCGGTTATCGTCTTCATCGATGATATATTGATTTATTCAAAGAGTGAGTCTGACCATGCCGAGCATCTGAGAGAGGTATTGGAAGTTCTGAAGAAAGAGAAGTTGTACGCCAAGTTTTCGAAGTGCGCGTTCTGGTTAAGAGAAGTGCAATTTTTAGGTCATGTGGTTAATCCGGAGGTTGAAGCGATAACGAATTGGAAGACTCCGCAGAATCTGACTGATATACGAAGCTTCCTAGGGTTAGCTGGCTACTATAGGAGATTCATCGAAGGTTTCTCCAAGATAGCCGCACCGCTGACCGGTATGACCCGAAAGTCGATAGTATTCAGTTGGGGAAAGTTTCAAGAAGAAGCCTTTGAAGAATTAAAGAAGAGACTCACGCAAGCTCCAATCCTTGCTCTACCCGATGGTGACGAGGATTTCGTTGTTTGTGCTGATGCCTCGCATCAAGGGTTAGGTCGCTCGACCCCAGCCAGGGGCTCTGCCCCTTGGACCCTGCTAGGGGCTGCCGCCCCTAGACCCCGCTGCCAGGGGCGCTGCCCCCGGACCCCCGTTCGTTGTGGGTCATATAAAGATAGAAATACATTATGAGAAGTGATAGTTAATTGATACGTATACTTGTTATACAGTCAGCCGTGCACAACTGAAGAAAGGGATTACGATTAATGGTGAACGTAACCGTGTTCAGGTGAGTTTCTAGCCCCATTTATGTGTTATGTTTTCGAGGCTGTGTGCATACTCGATATGTTTGTTAATACGCTTATCCTAAGAGATAAGTGTATGCCTTATGTGAATGATGTGATATGTATGAATGATGGCTTGACGGTACGTGAACGATCTTCGGATATTGCACGTACTGTCAGGTTGTAACGCTAAGTATAAGGTAAGTATGATATGTATGCTTATGTGTATGAATGTGATAAAGTTAATAAAAGAAGGAAAGGATGGTTGTATGGTTACGAAAAGGGTACCGAGCCCTAATAATACTCGAGGTATGATGTATGGTTGTATGGTAACGAAGAGGGAATCGAACCCTACTAATATTCGAGAACTAGGGAACCGAACCCTACTAATATTCGAGGAAAGAGGGAAACCGAGCCCTAATAATACTCGTGGAAAGAGGGTACCGAGCCCTAATAATACTCGAGGAAGGAGGGTACCGAGCCCTAATAATACTCGAGGAAGGAGGGTACCGAGCCCTAATAATACTCGAGGAATGTAGGGCGTAATGCTCTTTATAACGTAAGATATGAAGGTAAGTTAATACAAAAGAAAGTATGAAAGTATGATTGAAAGAATATAAGTTTATGTGTGTTGTATAGTGTACGATTAACTAGAACTCACTCAGCGTAGCTGACTTTTAGTATGCACGCAGGTGAGTAGGATGAGGCAGCTCGCTTGAGGAGACATGTGGCACTGAACAAGAGTCTGGCATCTGAAGACTTATGATGTTTTAATTTTAATGCTTTAATGTTGAAAGACAAAGGATGTTTTGAGACAAGTTATGAATTATGTAATGTTTTATGAAAGTTTTATATTCCGCGTAAATGTTTTAATTAACTCTGATATTTAGAACTGTGTTTATGAGTAAATCCAACACGAAAGTAGGGCTACCGGTAACGGGGCCTTACAGTGGAAGCATTGACTTTCCGAAATCTAAATAGTCTGGTAATAAAAAGAGAGAATTGATATGCGTCTAATAAATATTGTGATTCAGTTGATACTGAAAGTTTACAAGAAAGTCTTCGAAGGATTTGAATAATCAAATCATGTAAATTAAATTCTCGAGAACACTATGACTCATGTTGTATACAGATTCATATTTGAATATGTTACGATTATTGTATATGTTGAACATAAATGTAACCTAAAGAGTTTTCATAAGGTAGTTGAATACCTGAGCGGTTAACTAATACATCTTAATGATGGAATTCTTGTGCATTAATAAGCATACACATAGAAGAGAATCTATATGATGAGTACAATATCTCAATAAACAGAGAAATGGTACAATATGGATTTTTGATATGTGATACAAAATTGATGTGTTAAATGAGCAAGTTTATGCTGCAAAAATCCTAGAAAAATGAATACGCATGCACGATTTGTCAAGTTGTAAAGAAGTTCATGATAGATTGGAAAATGCATAGAGTTATGCTTATTGCGTATGGACTAATATAGTCGGATTGAGCATGGTATAATCAATAATTATTTTGATAAGGAGGGAGATAAGTTGGATGTCATTAGTCATACTTTTATCAAAATTTTACTCTTAAAGGTTCATATAATCACAGTTAATAGTGATGATGTATACATCATCGAGAGAAACTGCAGAACTTTTAGAAGGAGAATTTTTGAAATACCTTGACACGATGTGATTATTGCTCGACCTGCCGTTTGAGTATATGTGTAATTATATGTTTATCAATCTATCAAAGTACAACTGAAAATGTTGAGACAATTTACCAAAGACAAGATTCATTCTTTGAGTACGTTAAAGGATGTCCAACAATGCACTCTACATCATTTCCTATCACAATATGAAATATTATGGGTTCAAAGTATCATAATTAAATGAATATTCACATTAATATTTATTGCTAACTATACAGGATTTCTATATCTTTTTTTATATTTATTAGCATGTGTATAGCTAGGAGACATCAGAATGGGTTAAAATATATATTTCAGGTATGAAAGATATGTACTTATAATTTACTAACTCATCAAAACAAGTTTGAATAGTATCGTCGATGCAGAAAAACACAAAAGGGTTATTAATACATTGGTATATGTTTACGAGATGATGCAATAGAAGTTTTCAAATGAAGATCATGAAACGTTATTCAACCTAAGGATTCGCAAGTCAATGGCTGAAGATGCAAATGATCGAGTACAAAAGTTTTGGACAACTTTCACAGAAGATCAATATTTCCCATTTAAACGAATATATAAATCAGGGGGGGATAATACGCGTTGCACTCTTTTTCCCTTAGCTATGGTTTTGTCCCACTGGGTTTTCCTAGCAAGGTTTTTAATGAGGCATCATCTTCAAGCGTATTATGTTGATAACCAAGGGGGAATGTTATAAATATATAATATTATGGTTATCAATACCTAATATAGATTAACTTTCTCCCCAAGTTTTCCTACCCTATATATACATCTCATGTCCCTCTTTGTAATATACACATATTAATGAAATCTCCATATTTCTCCCTACATGTTCATCTCCTATTGTTTGGCTATTAGGCTTGTTTCACAACAGTTTGGGATTATTTCTTTTAACAATTTGGAATTGGTTACGTAAAATAGTGTGTGAAAGCGTATCATATCATACAATTGAATAAAAGAAATTATTGGATGAGACACTTAGTGTTTTCTCATGCAGTGAATGTCACATGGCATTGTGTGGTTAACTCACTAATTATAGAATGACCGTTTTTATTAATGGATTATCCATTTACTAAAATAGATCTTAGTATTTAAATAAAAAAAACATTGTTATAAAAACCGGCCGGTATTACCGGTTTTACCGGAACCAAAACAAAAACCGGTATGATATAAACCGGTATTTATAGGAAACGACATAGTTTGCATACCGGCGGTAAATCCCGGAATTCCCGGTTAAACCACAATACCGGTACCGATTTTTATTTATTTATTTATTTTTATAAGTTAAGTCATTTGCTGTGTTAAAAAGGTTTCTTATGTGTAGAGGTTTTGAGTCCGTTTCAAAATATCATGAAAATGACTATATATTATGATGATAAGATAGATATACATTAATTGATGTTTCATTATATCTTAAATCAAACTCAAACACCTTATTCTATAGGGTGTTGAGACAATTTTTTTAATGAAAAACTTGATATTTTTGTGTCTTGGGTGTTTTATATATTGTGCATTTTTAGGATTATATTTTTATCATGAATCATGTACTTTTAGATTATCTTTTGAGTTGTAGTTGTAATTTTTTAAAATATATGGTTAGTTTGTTAACCCGGTTGAACCACCCGGTACAACCCGGTTGAACCATTTTTGAGATAAAACCGATATGATTAAAATACCGGTTTTTAAAACACTGTAAAAAATAATACGAAACAACTATTAATGTAAAATTAAATTTGCCTAAAATATGTTAGAATCGATATTATAAAACACTAGTTTTGTACCCCTCGCATTTGCGGGGGTAAGCGACAACAATGTTGTTTGCTCGTAAGTGAAATTTAAGAATCCAACAAACATTTTGGTCGAAAACACTATAAACGTCTAGTTTAAAAACACCAAACACCAATTTTTACCAAGTTCAAAAACATCGTAAAACGCTCACTTTATAAACTGTCATAAAAACGCGTCTAGTTTTTTTTAATATTTTTATATAACAATACCTTACTCATATTAAAGATAAAAAAACACTCGTTATTATGGTGTAAATTTTTTTAAAAAACAATAACATATGAAAAAGTTATGGCCGCTTAAATAATGGGGCTGAATAACATAAAAATTAATATTAATTTCCGTAAATATCGAAAGAAAAAAATGATGAAAAATCAAAATATAATCAAAATAGATATGATGATGCCACGTGGAATAGAGAGCAGAGAGGGCGTCCACGTAGGCGCTAAAAACCCTCTCTGCTCGTCACATCAGCTTTTATGATTCTCATTTATTATATTAGATACTAGGTTATTAACCCGTGTACGACACGGTTGGAAATATTGATATTTTCGAACAAACACATGTCATTTGAAAGGACAACATAAGTTGTTATATGTTATTCGGGATGACAAAACACTTAAAGTTGTAAATGATATTGGTACGAAAATAAATGATTGTGAAACACAAAGATAAACCCAAATAACATTCAAATTACAATCTTTGAAAACATAAGTAAACATTAAAAATGTAAATTTTATAAGCTACAAAAAAGACATCCTTATAAACCATATTTTTTTCTTTATTTGTAACTTTGTCTTCCTTATTTAATATAAGAATTTTAACACCGCTCTTCGCTCTTGATAAATCTACATAGAGTTGTCTATGTGTAAACATCGAGTCTTTGAGATATATTTCAACTCTTGCTAGAGATTGACCTTGACTTTTGTTAATGTTCATTGCAAAACAGACTACAACTGGAAAAAATTACATTCTCTTCAATTTAAACGAAAGTTTCTTATCTGAAGGTGTTAGACCACAACGAATTATATAAGTGTGATAACCAGTATTAGTACCTGAAATAACTTTTACTTCAACAAAACTCCTACCCAAATTAATTACTCGCAATTTAGTTTCATTACACAAACCGTTATTCTGATCCATATTGCTTAGTAACATTGTTGGCACACCGACTTTTAGAACCAATCTATGAGTCAAAATAATTTTGGTCTTTTTGATTTTATTTAGCTTAATGTGTTTATGAAACTTTTAGTTCAAATTAAAATATAAAAAAATAATTGGTATGATCTTACTTAAAAACCAAAAAACTGTTTTTTTTATATAGACCACAACTAAATTTGTGAATTTTGTTGCTAAATATGGAAACAATATAAATTGAGTAAACCAAATATAAGTAAAAAAATAATGGATAAATATCTTTGCGCCTCAAATTAACATAAACTGATTCGTATACACATCTTTAATTAAAACACATATTTTAATTGGTTTTTAAGATAATAAAATAGTATTGGATAACTGAAAATTATGTTTCGTATTAGTTCTAAAAAATATAAAAAAGAAATTTGCAAACATATATTCAATGTTATTAAAACTTTGTTTATCAAAAATGTATAGTGTAGTTAATAATAAATATATTAAAAATCGTTTATAATTTTCTGTTACAAGTGCCTAATTTTTAGTTAATAACATATTAATTTTTATTTACTATATTTTAGTTAATAAAAAATTATATTAATACAATATAGTGTATTAACACGTAAAATAAAACGTTACCGTTCAAAATGCTAATAAGTAGTTCTCTTGGCGTTGAAGCTGCACGTTTAAAAAAATGCATTCTTAAAAAACATTTAAAGGATAACTAAAAAAATATTTAAAATAACTAACCATTTGAATAACTCCTCTTATTGGAAGATGTTGATTGACCCCAAAAATTCTGTTTCCTTTAATTTTGAACAAATATATAATATAATATAATATAATATAATATAATATGGTTAGCATATGAAACGATGAACAACATAAATATAAAAACAAAATTTTATAGAGCATGATGTTTAAATTTGCAAACTTAATGAAAGATTTTAATACATAAAACAGAAAAATTAGAAAACTTGGAAACCAAATACTATAAACTTTAGTGACAATTGTAGGTTATTTATATTTGGTGTTCATAAATATATTAAAGACATGGAAATTAAAAATATTACATAGGAAACAACAATAACACAACTTACTCTACTAGATATGTAGACTATTGGCTAACTTGAATCGACATAAATGATCAAAAATTTATTTATGTAAAAGTATCTAACGCACTAATATATTTCTAGAATAGTAGCCCATGTTAAACTTGGGTTGAAAACATATAAACAACCATAAAAATTCATAACTAACATTTTAAACCAACACAAATAGTTAACATAAGTTTGTAACAAAAAAATATTAAGCATTTAACTTGTGTACATAAAAAGTTGATACTTATACAAACTTACAATACACCTAAATTAAAAAACCAAATGAAGACATGAACTTGTTATAATCATATTATCCCACCATCAACTTCTTCAACATTTCACAAAAAAAAAGTCATTTTGCTTCACAATCTAAAAAACAAAATAAATCATAGCAGCCTGACTAAATATATAATTAAAGTCTTAAGGTATTATGAGTTTCATTTCAACATTAATAAATATATAAAGGTATATTTTATTATAAATTATTTTGTAATTAAACTTTTTTTTTTATTTCGATTCAAAGACTTTTTAGCTATATATATTAAGTTAAATCGAAGCAATAAAGTTTTATTCTACTAATTTTACTAATTAAGTATAATTAAAATAATATATAGCTAATTAAAATTAAACCGGTTAATTTTAATTTTATTACATAGAGGTCATTCCCTAATTAAAATTTAATTAAAGTGACAGCAATCTGCAGTAAATTATGTTTCAAACTCTTTAACATTATTAATTTATTTAAAATCAATTTCATTATATAATTCTTTTTTTAATTGTATACATTAATCTTGACATTTATGCGTAATTAAAAATTGGTTAAATATAAAAGATGGAAAGTTTGATTACATTGAATACTATTAAGAACTACAAAAGATTGTTGCAAAAGTCGTCAATTTCGGTTTAGTAAAAACAAAAATAAATAATTGTAAATATTATTATAAAAAACTTTCAATTTTTCTTGAAAATTCAATAACTAAACAATATACTATTATTATTTTTTAATTATCACGAAATTATTGTCAACACTTTAGCATCATTACCTTATTTAACAATAAATTCATTAGATAATTCTTTTTTCAATTTTATACATTAATCTTGACATTTATGCCGAATTAAAAATTGGTCAAATATAAAATATGAAAAGTTTTTATTTTTTATTTAGTTTTTTATTTTTTTTAATTTGGCCGGAATAATTTAGACGAATAGGTAATTCTTAACATTTATGCCTAATTAATATTATCAAATATAAAATATGTAAAGTTTATTGAGATCGAAGAATATTAAAACTAAAAAAGAGTGATTAAATTCGGTTCTTAAAAACAAAAATAAACTAATGTATAAAGGATTGGAATGTATCAGTAAAATTAAAGATGATGAATATTTTAATATAAATAAGCAATTATAGTAAATATATAAGATTTTTTAAATGCAAATTTGAAATAAGTAATACAACACATATTTAATTGGTTAAATAAATTAATGAGTTTTTGATACAAAACTTATTAACTTTCGAGTATAATCAAAAGCAAATTATTTAAAATTTCTTGCTACATTAAATTTGTCATTTATGCTAATAAAAATTTGGTCAAATATAAAAGATGGAAAGTTTGTTGAGGTTGAATACTACTAAAAACTACAAAAGATTGTTGCAATAGTAGTCAGCTTTAATTTTAAAAACAAAAATAAATAATTGTAAATATTATTATAAAAAAACGTTCCGTTTTTTTGTAAGTTCAATAACTAATTATTAAAACTTTCAAGATAAGATTCAAAAATTTTAACACATAAAATAAAGATTGTTGTTCATATAAAATTGAATTAATTTACATGAATTGTCTAAGCTACATAAAATAAAAAATGATAGAAAATTAACAACTAAAATACATTCATAATGACCAAAACAAACATAATCAACATAATCTTCATCAAATACTTTTTCCATGCAATTAGCCAATCTACCAAATTGGACGGCCATAAATTGAAATTACTAAAAATAAATTAATGTTAGATACACTGAACTATTAAAAAAATTAGTAAGAATTATCAATGGATGTAATCGGAATAATTATCATAATAATTTCGATAAGAAAATAAATCAACAATATTTTCGCATATCTCAAAACATTCAACATACCTATTGAATCTTGGAAGGAGCAGGTGGAACTTTGATGACCTAGTCCTACCATGGCTAGAGTTAGTCTCCAAATGGTCCTTAAACTGTGCATATAAATAAAGGGCGCTCTTAACATATAAAAATAAAACTGTAAATATGAATTTCAATAAATCTTACATCAATCAGAACACGCATTTGGTGACCAGGTCCTACCATGGCTCTAGCTAGTCTCTGAATGGTCGTCAAACTTCATGATATGTCCTACCTAAGTAGCAGCAAGATGTGTGCAACATATAAGATGAACTGCAAATAATACCAACAATTCAAATAATCAAGTTTCATTCAAGATACACCAACAAATAAGAACAAAAGAAATATATTTAAGTATAACTGACAATACGGAAATTTTAACATGAATCATTAACCTAACCAGTTTGCATACATCTAATTCCCAATCTAACCTGCCTGCATAACAACTAAAAGACCAAATAAGGACAACTTAATTAAATTAATATGTGAATTTCACTTACAAACAATAACAAACGATAGAAATTTGAATACAAAGTCGTAGTTATAAATTATAACAGCTTCAGAAGAGTGAAAAGGATGATATAAACAAATGAATATGGAATAACGAATTTATAGAAATGATTCTTGAAATGGTTTTCGAAGAATAAGATGAGGTCAAATAAGTAGTGGACATCTAATACTTGAGGGTTTGACAATAGTTATTACACGGTTTTTATTTTTAGATGATTTAGATTTATAGTAAATATAGTTAGTAAGGATATGAATTAATTATGTTGTTAGTTTTGGTCTAAATTTGAATATTAAAATTGAACATTCATTGTGTTAGTTTCGGTTTAAGTTTGAAATTTAAATTTGAATATTAAAATTGTCGGTTTTAGCTAAAAATTAGTTTATAAATGATTTAAATATCTTAGTATGCGAATTAATTGTGGGTTATTGATTAATATAATTAATTTTTGAATTATTTAATTGTTAAGAAAATCATAGAAGTTATTGTTATATATGGAAACAATTGAGTTGGTTCAAT
Source organism: Bidens hawaiensis (assembly GCF_021521415.1). Classification (NCBI taxonomy): domain Eukaryota; kingdom Viridiplantae; phylum Streptophyta; class Magnoliopsida; order Asterales; family Asteraceae; genus Bidens; species Bidens hawaiensis. The sequence goes on along the minus strand of NW_027497384.1, from coordinate 105,604 downwards.
AAAACTCAATTGTTTTAATATATATATATATATATATAGATTTACCGTGAATACACTTAAATTTACATATTTACCATTAGTACACTTCGAATCCACATTAATGCACTTCAAATTTACCATATTTACCATATTTTTTACAAACAATTTATTATTGTAAATTTCGATACTTATTGACAATTATGAATCAAAACCTAAAATAACTCACAAAATTTGTACTATAAATAAGGTTTGACATTTGCATTGTTATAAAAACCGGTAAATACCGGCCGATTCTACCGGAACCGGAACAAAAACCGGTATGATATAAACCGGTATTTAGAGGAAACGGCATAGTTTGCATACCGGCGGTAAATCCCGGTATTCCGGGTTAAACCACAATACCGATACCAGATTTTTTTTTTATAAGTTAAGTCATTTGCTGTGTTGAAAAGGTTGCTTATATGTAGAGGTTTTGAGTCCGTTTCAAAATATCATGAAAATGCCTATATATTATGATGATAATATAGATATACATTAATTGTTGTTTCATTATATCTTAAATCAAACTCAAACACCTTATTCTATAGGGTGTTGAGACATCATAATAAAAGAGTAACATGGAAGCTGATGTGGCAAGCTATGAGAATTTTTAGTGCCTACGTGGACATCCTGTTTGATTAAATTTCCACGTGGCATTATTATGTGACTCTATTAACTTAAAAATTCTACACCTTTTTCCTCTCTCGATATTTTAGGAAATTAATATTATTTTTTTATGTTATTCTCCCTAATTTTTTAAATGGCCATAACTTTTTCATACGTTATTATTTTTCTAAAAAAATTACACCATAATAACGAGTGTTTTTTATCTTTAATATGTGTAGGGTATTGTTATATAAAATATAAAAAAAAAACTAAGCGCTTTTTTATGCATTTTATAAAGTGAGTGTTTTACGATGTTTTTGAATTTGGTATAGGATTCTTAAGAACTGCTTACGAGCGAACATTTTCATCGCTTCCTCATAACTGAATATAAGCTTTACACTCACCACCTCAACAAATGTATCAACGGTGAGTTGTATGAATGTGGCTTTGAGTTTACTGAAATGTTATACAACTTACTAATATAACATCTAAAGTCTTAAAATATTATAGAACTTACCAATACAACATAAAAAGTTGTATAAAAAATGTTAATTTAAAAAAATCCGTGTAATACACGGGATTAAAACTAGTTTTTTTAATGAAAAACTTGATATTTTTGTGTCTTGGGTGTTTTATATATTGTGGATTAATTTTAGTATTATATTTTTATCATGAATCATGTACTTTCAGATTATCTTTTAAGTTGCAGTTGTAATTTTTTAAAAGATATGGTTAATTTGTTAACCCGGTTGAACCATTTTTGATATAAAACCGATATGATTAAAATACCAGTTTTTAAAACACTGGACATTTGGAAAATACAAGCACACTACCGGCTATTGTTCTCTCTGCAATTTGAAATGATTTACTTACCAATGTTCCCTTCTCTCATATTCGAGACATTTGGATGATCTCACAAGTAACCATACTAAATCTAATATTATAAACTTATTTATTTGGTAGGTTTGCGACTGACAATTATTGCTACCGACAATGCGTTATAACAAGAGCAATCTATTGTTATTTTCAGTATAGTGATCGGGTTATACCACAATTTTGTATGACATTACATGTCATGTCCAAAATGTACTGAGAAAACTTCCAAGGACTATACCATAGTTGAGAAACCAAACTGAAGTGGAGAGTTGGAGGATCACATTGTTTTAAAGAGGTGTTTCCAATCCCGAGGTACTAATTGCTTTAAACCATGTCCATTAGTAAAATATAATTAATATCAAAAGTGTCTGTTAAATATAATGTTAACTGTTTTCAATGTTTAACGTCAAATATCATGTTAACTTTAAAACAATTACTATCATACCTCATTATTACATACTAGTTTTGTACCCCGGGGAATGCAACGATAATGTTGTTTACTCATAAGTGATTTTTGAGAATCCTACAAACGTTTTGGGCGAAAACACCATCAACGTTCAGTTTAAAAACACCAAACACCCAAAGTTCAAAAATATCTTAAAACGCTAACCATAAAAACGCTTAGTTTTTTTTTAATATTTGTATATAACAATACCCTACTCATATTAAAGATAAAAAACACTCGTTATTATGGTGTAATTATTTTTTAAAAAATAATAACATATGAAAAAGTTATAGCCGCTTAAAAAATGAGGGTAAATAACATAAAAAATATTATTAATTTCATTAAATATTGAGAGAAAAAAATGTGGAAATCAAATATAATAATCAAAATAAATGTGGTGTAAGGCCCCGTTACCGGTAGCCCTACTTTCGTGTTGGATTTACTCATAAACGCAGTTCTAATATCAGAGTTAATTAAAACATTCGCGGAATATAAAAGCTTTCATAAAACATTTCATAACAAAACACATCTTGTCTTTAAACAACATCTTGTCTTTCAAAATAAACAAAACGTTAAACTTAAACGTCTTGAGTCTTCCGATGCCAGCCTCTTATTCAGTGCCACGTGTCTCCTCAAGCGAGCTGCCTCATCCTACTCACCTGCGTGCATACTAAAAGTCAGCTACGCTGAGTGAGTTCTAGTTAATCATACATTATACAATACACACAAACTTATATTCTTTCATTCATACTTTCATACTTTCATACTTTCTTTTGTATTAACTTGCTTTCATATCTTACGTTATAAAGAGCATTACGCCCTACATTCCTCGAATATTATTAGGGCTCGGTACCCTCCTTCCTCGAGTATTATTAGGGCTCGGTACCCTCATTCCTCGAGTATTATTAGGGCTCGGTACCCGCTTTCCTCGAGTATTATTAGGGCTCGGTACCCTCTTTCCTCGAATTTTAGTAGGGTTCGATTCCCTCTTCATTACCATACAACCATACATCATACCTCGAGTATTATTAGGGCCCGATACCCTCTTCGTAACCATACAACCATCATTTCCTTCTTTTATTAACTTTATCACATTCATACACATAAGCATACATATCATACTTACCTTATACATAGCGTTACAACCTGACAGTACGTGCAATATCCGAAGATCGTTCACGTACCATCAAGCAATCATTCATGCATTTCACATTATTCACATAAGGCATACACTTATCTCTTAGGATAAGCGTATTAACAAACATATTGAGTATGCACACAGCCCCGAAAACATAACACATAAATGGGGCTAGAAACTCACCTGAATCCTGTTACGCTCTCCGTTAATCGTTATTCCCTTCTTGAGCTGTGCACGGCTAACTGTATAATATTTACATGTATCAATTAACTACTACTACTCATATCATCTTTCTAGTCTTAGCTACTACCCACAACGAACGGGGGTCCGGGGGCAGCGCCCCTGGCAGCGGGGTTCTAGGGGCGGCAGCCCATAGCAGGGTCCAAGGGGCAGAGCCCCTGGCTGGGGTCGAGCGAACTTATCATTAAGCGAACTTAACAATTTGCTAATGATAAGTTGAAACAATTTGCTATGACAAACATTTATTTTCTAATTTGCTAACTCCAGCGAACTTATCATTAAGCGAACTTAACAATAAGCGATCTTAATATTAAGCGAACTTAAGCATAGGCGAAGTTAGTGATCGGCGAAGTTAACCCTAGGCGAACATATGCCAGGCGAAGTTATCATGGGCGAACTTAGCCTTAGGTGAAGTTATCAGTTAGGCGAACTTGGCCTTAGGCGAAGTTATCAGTTAGGCGAACTTGCTTGCAAGCGAACTTGCTTGCAGGCGAAGTTCGCTTGTAGGCGAAGTTGTCAGCAGCCGCCGCTGTTCATCTTTAATCCCCAAAATCCTCATCGTTTTACCGAGAAATCCATGGGTATGGTATTTGACTAACCCGCGATCATTCCTATGGTCGTTTTTGGATAACGTTTGACCCGAAAACACGTAAAGTTTGGACCTTTAAGTTAAAAAACGTTCAATACAAGATTTATGTTTTATCCTATACGAACCGTATCTGTTTATGGGTTCATTGGATTCGTCCTAGCATCAAGTTCGTTACTTTACGTTTCGTTTTGACCCGATCTATTATAGTTTCAAGTTTCATGGCTAACCGTCTATTAAAATATGAACTTTAAGATCGAAATCATACCTTTATGTTTTCGTTTTGTTCTCGGTTAGCTAGCTTATGAACTTTGGATCTTGTATAAATCTTGAATCATGTTTTCTTTCTCAGACTTCACCTCTCTCTCGCTCGGCCGCGTATGGTGTGTGTGTGTTTGGAGTGTGTAGAGATTAAGATGGAATGAAATGAGGTTTAGGGTTTTATGGTGGTTTAGGAGGATATTTATATTCCCCAAGGCCCATGGACCTAAAGCCCATTACCCTTTAATCCATCTTATTTAATCCCAATCCATGATCTTTTCTTTGTTTAGCATAAATTAATTATTAACACTCGATAACTAAACGCAACTTTCTTTATTTAATACTAGAATCATTTTAGGATGTTACATGTAGTGATTACACGTGGAATGGAGGCTCCAGAGAAAGCCACGTACACGCTAAAAGCTCTCATAACTTGCCACATAAGCTTTTATGTTACTCTTTTATTATATTAGATTGACTCAATTTGGGATATAATTTAAGATATATAATTGATTTAATTTATCATGTTTTATATTAATTTTAACAAAAACATGCTATTACAAATTGTATACAAATCATTAAATTATTTTTGGTAATCTCATCATATCAATATATATATATATATATATATATAAATATATATATATTAAAGCAATAGGCTTTATCTCAACTTCCCCTCTTCCTATTGGTTGTTGCCTAGAGTTTCCATATATATCTACCACCTCTCAATTTTTCATGTTAATAAAATAAATCAAAAATAAACTAAAATAAGATACAATTAATTCTATTTAATGATTCTCTTTAAATCTTTAAACTATTCTCTTTAAATTTAATTATGTTTAATAATAGTTTTTGTTATAATTGTTATTATTTATCAATCTACGATATAATTGTTATTATTTATCAATCAACGAGTTTTATTACTTATGTTATTTTTATTATTCTGTATACTATAATATAACTTAACCTAGCATCTCAAATCAATTATCCTCTTTAACTCCTCCATTCTCATTGACGGTTCCTTCCTGTTCCACATGATTACCTTCAATTCATTTATCTGTGAAATTTACGTTCCACCATCGATGAAGATGTTCACCATCAACGTTACCTCCGGTCAGTTTAATCATCATGCTTCCTACCAGGCTTAATTTATTTTAAATAATTAATTGATATTTCATCCTTAATCAAAATTCAACCATATGGAGTAAAAATCAGATCCGTAATCAATAATTGTAAATATCTGTAAGTTAGGGATAGATGAATAAAATTTATTAACGAAAACTTTAGTTAAGGAATTTGTTAGTGCACGGTTTTGTGTCTAGAGTCTTTGTAATTATCATTAATGTTTATTTGATATTTAAATGTAATATTTAATGTTTATTTTAGTCTAATTCGTTATGTTTAAGTCTAGTTCGCTAGGAATGTTAGCGAACTAAGACTACTTCGTTAAGGTTAAGTCTAGTTCGCTAGGGATGTTAGCGAACTAGGACATTATAATGTATTTCCTCCTGATTCGTTAGGGGATGTTAACGAATCAGGGGGTGGTTCGTTAAGTTAATTTATTTAACGAATGGGATGCTGGTTCGCTAGGGGATGTTAGCGAACCAGATCGTCTTCTATAAATAGTGAACCACTGTTCACTTGTAAATAGTGGAAGTTTTGAGAGAATTAATATTATTCAGAAAAGTTTAAAGTTTATACTCTCTCTCAAGCTTCACGTTAAACTTATTTAATATATATACATATTTATAACACCGAATCAAGGTAGATTATGAGATAGATCTATAATATTATAACTGACAGATCTGAGATCTGTGTTAATCGTTATTGATTGTTGGTTATTGTTCAAGTACGGGATCAAACAAGTGGTATCAAAGCTTTCAGTGCTCTTTACGATTGATTTGGTGTACTAATTGTTATTATTATTGAGTTTTTTGTTTGAGTTCGAGTTTGATTTAATTCGTTGTTGATTTGATTGAATTCTGGATGAATTAGATTGAATTTGTGATGGTTAAGGTTTTGATAAGATTCAATTGAGTAGAATTGGATTGTAGATTGGGTTTGTGATGTTTATTGTGTTTTCGGTTTAAGTCCGTAAACAGGGGATTGGTTTTGGTCGAAATTGGTTAGTGTATTGTGATAATCGGTTACGAGATGTGTTGAGCTGAATTCGCGTTGTGGTTACGAGCATTTTGGTATATGACTTGTTATGTTTGGTCAAGAATTGAGTGAGTATTACAAATCTGGAATCGATAAGTTTCTGGGTTTGATCTGGGTTTGATCTTCATAAATCTGGAAAAACACGTTGAAGGTTTGAAGATATGAAGATGGGTTTGATCTGGGTGTGATCAATTCGTTAAGTTGACTTGGTCAATTCGTGTGATCAATTCGTTAAGTTGACTTGGTCAATTCGTGTGATCAATTCGTTAAGTTGACTTGGTCAATTCGTGTGATCAATTCGTTAAGTTGACTTGGTCAATTCGTTTGGTCAATTCGTTAAGTTGACTTGTGATTCGTTAAACCTTCATCACATTCGTTATCTGTTTCGCCATTTGGGTGATTCGTTAACATTATTTGTGATTCGTTAAGTTGACTCGCTAGGTTGACTTTTGATTCGCTAACACACTCACCTCATTCGTTAAGACTTGATTCGTTAAGACTCAATTCGCTACACTATTCACAGTTCGCTCAACCTTGTTCATTGATTCGTTAAACACAGTGTGTAGTTCGCTATAACTGTACACTTGTTTATTTTCAAATATGGCTGGTATGTATGCATTGGCATCTCAAAATATGTTGATGCAACAGATGTTGCAACTTGATACTGAGATAGGTTCACACTCTAAATGTCCAAGATTGATGAAGTTCAGTGACTTTGCCAAATGGGAACCTCGGTTTCGTGCACATTTGGGTTCGGTTCATCCTGACTGCTCATATTGTCTTGATGAGGTATATGTTGCACCAATGATTGGTGATGATACTATTGGGTATACTCCTAAAGTTGTCTCTCAATACTCACAAGAAGAGAAGAAAGCTTTAGAAATCGAGATAAAAGCATATTCTACTTTGACTATGGCTTTACCAGAGAATATTTTTCATCAAGTTTGAAGTATCAAGAGATGTGCATCTTTGTTTCAACATCTGCGTATGAGAAGCATGGGAAACACAGCTGAGAGTAAGAAAGTGATGCTCAAGTTTCAATTTCGAAACTTTAATTTATTGAAAGGAGAAACAGTTGAAGAGATGACTACAAGATTTAGTCACTTAATTGCTGAAATGGATAAAATGAAAATGGAAATTTCTGAAAGAGATAAAATTGACACTATCAAGAGTGTACTTCCTAGTTCCTACTCAACATTTCTCATGGTTTTGAAAGAAAATGATTATTTTCTGAATGAAGACTTGACAGCACTTGAATTTCTACAAAAGATCGAAGCTAGAGAATATGATCTTAAGTGTCAAAAATCTTCCAAAGAAAATCAAGATCCGGCTTTCTATGGTGGAAGTATGCCTCTCAGTTCAACAATCTCACCAATCACTGCTTTTCTTACTCATGCCGCAAGTGAAAAAGAATCTGCTATATTTAATGATCCAAAAGTTTGTTTCTACTCTGCTGGTAATTCCAGTGGTTCTGGAAGTTCTACTAGTACCAATCCATTTGCTACACCACTTAGTGTGAATATGAAGGAAGCTGAGCAAAACTTTGCTTTTCTGACGGCATTTATGTCCTCATATGAAAACTTGGTGAGTAGTAAAATTGCCACAAGTGAGTTAACTGATGAGGATTATGATCAGATAGATCCGGATGATCTAGAGATCATGGATTTGAAATGGAATATGGCCATGATTGTTCGTAAAGTTAAAAGATTCATGCAGAGAACTGGAAAAGATCTTCCAGCGTTAAACAAGAAGTTGGGTTTTGACAAATTAAAGGTGAAGTGTTATAATTGTCAAGAATTCGGGCATTTTACGAAGGAATGTGACAAACAAGAAAAGAATACACTGGACCTCGTGGTCAAAGTCAAAATGTTTCTTCACCACGGGGAAGTGATGCTGAAAAGAAGCCATCTTCTTTAACAACACAAGCAATGTTAGCAGACGGGACTGATTGGTCACAACGGCTACTATGCAATGATGTTCAAGCAAATTTGGCTATGTTTGGGTTACATGAAGATTGTCAAGATGCTACTGGTAGTGTGATGTCTTCAGATAATGATTATGGATCTGATTCTGACGATTCTTGCGACAAGCCTTCTGAATCAATGTTTGCTTGCATGGCTAAGATCAATGAGGTTAGTAATTCTATCTCTTCTACTTCATTTGTTAAAGCATCATGTGTTGGCTGTGAATCAAATAACTCTAAGTTAGAAGCTTTGAAAAATCAAAATGATAATCTTATAAGAGAAATTGCTTCTCTTAAAGACACTTATCGACAATCTCTTGAGTCTCAAATGAAATCTCGAGAAAAGATTGAAGCATTGTCGACAAGTAATCACGATCTCAAAGCTGAGTTATCTTTGAAAATGACCATTAATGACCAAAAGTTTCAGGAAATCTTGAAACATCGTTCTAAGATAACTGAGCTTGAGAATGAGGTTCTTGAGTTGAAGAACAAATTGGGTAAATTTCGAAATTCTTCATTTTTATTGAATGAAATTATTGAAGTTTCTGGAAAACAAAAGGACTCTAAAAAGGGTATAGGTTTTGTAGAAATTCCTCCACCTTTTCACAACGACTATAAAATGAATCCTTTTGCTAAAAAGGAAGAAGAGGTAATTTTGAAAGAACCTGTGATTTCAGAAAATGTTGAATCTGTTAAATCTAAAAATGTTAAAACCCAAGTTGCTCCTCAAAAATCTCATGTCCAAAGCAAAAAGGTGTTTGTTGAACACAATGATGAGGTCATTATCGAGGATGTGTTTGAACCAGAGATTAAACACAAGAATAAGAACATTCCCAGTTCTAATCATATTCTGTGCGAACCTCACGAATTTGAGGAAACAGTGTATGGTTCACACAAACCTCAAGAGAAAAAGGAAAATTTAAAGAAAGTGAACTCTATGAAGGCAAAGAAGTCAGTTAAACCAAAAATTTCTGATGAGGATTTAATGCGTTTCATTAATCCTTCTAGTTCTAAGCCATCTACTGCTAGAGTTTTTAAGTTAAAGGGAATGGACACAATGTTCACTGAACAAGATATTCCAATAAGTATTATCAAACCTGAACTTATTGAGAGTGTTTTTGTCAATGAAACTTCAAAAATTCAAGAACTTGAACATGTGTATGCTCAAACAAAAACATCAGTTCAATCTGATCCATTGACTAAGGCAAAACAATTTTTAAAACAAGCTAAGAAAATTAACTTTGTTAAGTCAACTGGAACAGATACACTAAAAAGTTTTTCAAACAGTTCTAATTTAGATTTTTATTTTAAGAAGAAATCTGAATTATCTGATGAGTTTGCTAAGAGCATGACTAAAAATGTGAGTCATCATCAACCATCTATTCCAATTTCTTCTAAACATCATTATGTGGACATGCGAACGTGTTTTTTATGCGGTCAACAAGGTCATGTTGTGAAGAATTGTAATCAACAGAACTTTCAAAATCTTTATCCTTTCATCAAGGACAAATCTAAGCCAATTCCAGTGGTTAAGGAGATTCTGAAACGACATGTGTTGTATGCTGATGATACTCATATTTTGTTCTCTGATGTGAATCCTCGGATGGTGTTTCATATCAATGAGACACACGGTCAAGTGAAACCAAAATTCATTCCAACTGAACCTATATGTCAAAACAGGAATTCAAACATTGTTCAGGTAGCATACTTAAGACGAAAGTCTAAGAAGCCAGTAACTTATTCACAAGTGGCTGAACAACAATTGAAAACTGTTAAAGTTAATCAAAGAGCAAACCAAAAGGTGCCCAAGACTGAGGCCTGGGCTGCCTTTTTGAACTAATCACTTTTGTTTGTGTGTAGGGTTCATCCAAGACCATTTCTGGTGAAAACTGGATCATGGATAGCGGATGTTCTCGTCATATCACTGGAAATCTCGACCTATTAACCAACGTAAGAAATATTCAAGGGGGTTATGTAGCGTTTGCTGGGAATTCTGGGGGCATGATCACACAAGAGGGTGATGTTTCAAATGGTCATATTACATTTGAAAAAGTAAATTATTGTGATAAGGTTGATCATAACTTATTGAGTGTATCGCAGATATGTGATAAAAAGTACACTACAATATTTACTGACAAAGAGTGTCTTATCTTGAAACCGGGTTTTATTATTCCCGAGGACATGGTTGTCATGCGATCACCACAATCAAATGATATTTATGTCTTAAACATGAGTTCTAAGATATCAACATCGATCGAAACATGTTTTGTCTCGAAAGCAACTGAGAAAGACTCGATTCTATGGCATCGAAGAATGGGTCACATTCATGTTCGAAAGATGAATTATTTAATGGCAAATAATTTAGTTGAGGGTGTTTCGTTAAAGAACTTTAAGTTATCTGATCACTGTGTTGCATGCAAGAAGGGCAAGCAGATGAAAAAGACACATCCTTCTAAGTTATTGAATTCCATTGATACTCCTCTTGAACGACTTCATATGGATTTGTTTGGTCCAGTGAATCGTGCGAGTATTTCTAGAGACTGGTATTGTCTGGTAGTGACAGATGATTATTCAAGATATTCATGGGTGTTATTTATGAGTTCAAAAGATCAAACACCTGTTTTGGTACAAAACCTTATCACTAAGATAGAATCACTGTACAAACAAAAGGTGAGGAGAATTCGAAGTGATAATGGTACGGAATTCAAAAACACTATTTTGGATTTCTTTTGTATTCAAAAGGGAATTCACCGAGAATATAGTGCACCTTATGTACCACAACAAAATGGTGTTGCTGAAAGGAAAAATAGAACTCTGATTGAAGCTGCACGTACAATGCTTGCTGATTCAAAGCTTCCTATTCAATTTTGGAATGAAGCAGTGAACACAGCTTGTTATACACTTAATCGGGTTCTAACAGTAAAGCGACTCAAGAAGACAAGCTATGAAATATTAAATAACAGAAAACCTAATTTAAAGTACCTGGAACCATTTGGGTGTCCGTGTACAATGTTGAAGAAGGAATCGGGTAAATTTGATGAAAATGCTATCGAAGGATATTTCTTGGGATATGCGTCTCCAAAGAAAAGAGTATTTAATTTTACATCTGGCTGTGTTGAAGAATGGTACCATGTGGATTGTCAAAAGTACACAACTCCTTCTCAAGGGAAAGGTCCAGACTGGATGTTTGACTACGATAGTTTATTTAACTCTTTTACTCCTTCGACTGATCACATTGATGAAGATCTGGTTAGAGCATACTTTGAACAACATTTGAACATTCCAAGCTCTTCTATTTCAAATGCAGTTGAAGTTCAACCAGATACTCCAACTGAAGACTCCCAAGTTGTTCCTCCAGTTGTTATTGATAGTGCTTCTACTTCTTCCGATGATGATCAAGCTGAGATTCAAGTTATTGATCTTGATAGTGATAATGTTTCATCTCCCGAATTGGGTGAACATTACACTAATTTATTTGATAATGTTGTTGTTCCTGAAAATCCTACTCTTCGGATTCATGAATATCATCCACAGGACAATATCATTGGAGAACTTGATGTGGGCGTTCGAACACGTCATCAAGTTGCTTCGTCAAGCGACAATAACGTATTGTGTGCTTACACTAATTTACACTCTTCGGGAATTGTGAATATTGCTAAATTCAATTGCTTTCTATCTCAAGTTGAGCCAACGACAGCTCGTAAGGCACTTGATGATCCTTCTTGGGTAGAAGCTATGCAAGAGGAATTACAGCAATTTGCACGATTGGGTGTTTGGGATTTAATAGACAAACCTGTTAGAGTCAAGAAAGCTATTCCGACTAAGTGGGTATTTAAATGTAAAAAGGACGATCGAGGGGTGATTGTCAGAAACAAAGCACGTCTAGTGGTGCAAGGTTTTCATCAGCAAGAGGGTATTGATTATACTGAGGTTTATGCTCCAGTTGCAAGATTAGAGTCGATTCGAATCTTCCTAGCTTATGCTGCTTACAAGAATATCAAGGTCTATCAAATGGATGTTAAAAGTGCTTTTCTCAATGGTGAACTACATGAGGAAGTGTTTGTTCAACAACCACATGGTTTTGAAGATCCTGACTATCCAGACCGTGTTTACCGTTTAAACAAGGCCCTGTATGGTCTACATCAAGCCCCGAGAGCTTGGTATGGCACGCTCACCGACCATCTAACTGATAATGGCTTCAAACGAGGAACTGTTAACTGCACTTTATTTCATAAAACTGTTGGTGATAATCTTCTTCTAGTCCAGATTTATGTTGATGATATTATATTTGGGTCTACAAACGACACTTTATGTAAGGAGTTCGAGAAGTCCATGCAAACCAAGTTCGAAATGAGCTCGATGGGAGAGATGAATTTCTTTTTAGGGCTGCAGGTTCATCAATCTGATAAGGGAATCTTCATTCATCAGACAAAATATGTGAACGACGTCTTGAGCCGATTCAAGATAACTGCCGGAAAAATCCCTTCAACTCCTCTTCCAGTGGGTCACAATTTATCACCGGATGAATTGGAGGATACCGTTGATCCGACCCTTTATTGTGCTATGATTGGTTCTCTAATGTATTTAACTGCTTCACGACCCGACATAATGTTTGCTGTTTGTGTGTGTGCTAGGTACCAAGCTAGTCCCCGAGTGACTCACCTGGTAGCGGTCAAGCGTATTTTACAATATCTACGGGGAAATCCTGACATCGGGTTATGGTACCCCAAAGATAATACTTTCGATTTTACCGCCTACTCAGACTCAGATTATGGAGGATGCAAGATCAACTTCAAATCAACGACTGCAGGATGCCAATTCTTAGGAAACCGACTTGTTTCCTGGCAGTGTAAGAAGCAGACAACGGTCTCTACTTCAACCGCCGAAGCTGACTATGTTGCAGCCTCGAGTTGCTGTTCCCAGGTTATGTGGATACAACAACATCTTCGAGACTACGGTTTGAAGTTTCTTACTACTCCCATCTTGATTGATAATTCCGCTTCTATTAGTATCACCAAAAATCCCGTACAACATTCTAAAACGAAACATATCGAGATTCGATATCATTTTATACGGGATTGTTATGAAAAGAAATTAATTGATCTTGAGAAAGTACACACAGATTTTCAAAAAGCCGATCTATTTACCAAAACGTTTGATAAAACACGTTTTACCTTTTTGCTTGTTTTAAATGGATTGAAGACCCTTGCTGAGATCCTTAAATTAGGATAATTATCTTTTAATTGCTTTATAAATTTAGTCTTATTTTTTATGTTTTAGGTTTTAGGGGGTAAATTCTAGAAAATACAAAAAGAATGTGTTTTTAGCTTGTATAGATAAAATCCAAAAACATTAAAAAAAAATTTTCAAAATTCAAAAATATTGTGATTTTTGTTCTTTAATGTTTTTCCTTTAAAATTTAGAAAAATCAAAAACATTTTAAAATTTTGAAAAAAACCAAAAAGAATGTGATTTATGTTTTTGTAGAGAAATATCTGAAAATCCAAAAAGATTGTGAAGCTTATTTTGTTTATAAGAAATTTGAAAAAGACAAAAATATTGTGTTTTAAAGTTTGTATAGAGAAAATTCTAAAAGATTTTTAGATTATTTTCTCGCTGAAAATTACGTCGGTTATTTAAGTTTGTAAAGCATGCTTGCATGTCTTGGTCCTATGATTCACTTGTGAATTGATGGTTAGCCATTTATTTATTCTCTTAAGTAAACTAGGGCGATTAAATTTATCTTTTATTTATTTTTTATGCTCCTCAAATTTTGAGTTTTTGAAGCAAAAAGAGAAAATGATAGTACATTGATTTTCTTGACCCCAAGTTCAGCAAAAAGTAAGCTTAAAAGACTGTGTGCTTAATTGCATTGGTGCATTGGTAGGTCTTAAAACAACCCAGTAGAGTAAAGTATGTGATATAAACATAAAGAAACACCAAATTGAAAGGGGTGTTAGTCTCTAGCAAAAGTCTTGGTGAGGATGGCAGAAATGTAATAACCAGTCATACTCAAGCCTTATATTTGTTGATCACCCAAAAATCAAATAAAGCAAATAACAAGCGTTAAGATTCTGGACACTGTGAGTCTTTATGCGGCTTAACCATCTGGGTATTCATATTCATGAATATTTCACTCGCTTTCTAGAGCAAACCCAAAGTCATTAAACTTGATCACCGCTGTACTTCGTACAATTTAGATTACTGACTTGATCAAAATCCGCTGTTAGTCATACAATTGTTCCTCCCTTGCGTGCGTCTTAATATCATTAAGAAACGGACCCCAGGGGATACAATGTATGTAAGCCGACAGATGGACTCGTGCATACTCACTCACAGTAAAGGAAACTTGATGCTTTGCTCAAAATTTCTACAATTGGTATCAAAATTTTGATCAAACAATATAATGGTTTAAGTCAAGTTGGGGTGATTTGGCAAAAATCAAATTAAGCTTGAACCGAGATTAGAGGCTAATACTTTCTGATATTCTGTGCTTTAATTGAACTATTTAATCATATCACAAAAATACTTGAATGTGTGTTATTAGATTTATGTGGAAAACAATACCAATGACCGACTTATCGCCAGTCATAATATCGCTGAAATATAAAACTGTGATGAAAGGGCAATTTGGTCAATATGATTCTCTGCTCAAACTCAACAAAATTACAAAAATATGTACTGTTTTTGATAAAATCATTGAAAAATACAAAAAGATTGTCTATTTTTTTTATGGTTCGGATATTTTTTTTCTGTAAATACATTCTTTAATTCTTTAAATTTTTACAAAATTCCAAAAATATTTTCGTCTTCTTTATACAATATACTTAAATAAATCTTTAAGTTAAGTTTCGGTAATCTGAAACAATTTTAACGTATTAGGTTGTCGGGATATAAGGGTTTCTCGATAATTTAACTTATTGATTTAATTTAATTCTTTATTTATTTCATTAATTTATTCATTCATTTAATTATTTAATTTAAAAATTAAATAAAAGAGTTTAATTCGCTAAACTCCCATTCGTTATGTATGATTAACGAACAAGGTGATTCTTTAGCGAACTAGCTTCTGGTTCGCTAACCTAATTCGCTTCCGCACTCTGCAACGAATCATCCCTTCGTTATACATATTTAACGAATCATGACACGAATCATGTCTTGATTCGTTATCTTTAATCTAACGAATCACATTGTGATTCGCTAACATAAGGTAACGAATTGTGTTAGCGAATGGGCTAATTCGCTAACTTTAAGTTAAACGAATCGTCTGATTCGTGCAAGTTGTGCCTAGGGTTTCGTGCACTGCTATATAAGACAAGATAACGAATAGTATTCCACTGTTCGTCTTCTTTCTTCATCTTTCAGAAAGTGTTCAAATTCTCTCTGATATTTTCGATCTTTAAGTTTGAATATTTCAAAGATCAATTTGAGTTTCTAAGGTATAAATGTTCTTGGTGATATCATTTTCGTCAAAAATGACAATGAATTAACTGTTGAATTATGTAGTTTTAAGGGTTTAAGGGTTTTAAACCTTTGAAACTCGTTTGTGTATAATTTATGTTCTTAATTGTCTGATTTTGATATCATTTTGATCGGAATCACTTTCCGATACCCTTGGTGGACTCTAATCAATATTTGATTATTGTTTGATGGGTTAATTATTGTTATGTGTTCTTGATATTCACTGTTGGTTCGTTTGATTATTAAAACATTTGGGTAATGAGTCTCAATCTCATTCACCTACATTAACGAGTGTGTTTCCGAGCTTAACAAGCTGATTATCTTGATGGTTCAACGATGGTTATGGCCGAATTGAATCTGGGTTTAAGTTGTTGACTATTATTGTTCTTGATAATTTTGACCTTGACTTTGTGAAGTCAAAGAATAAGTCTTAATTTTGACCATTCGTTAGTCTTAGCGAATTGGAACTGTTTCGTGTCCAATTCGTTAAGATTTTACATGAACTAGCTTAGCAAATAAGACGTCACACGAATCAGAGTTTAATTCGTTTAAAATATGACGAACTAGAGTTTAGTTCGTTAAAATTAATTAGTGATTCGCTAAGTCCAGTTCGTTAAGATATTTACTTGATAGCGAATCGCCTGATTCGTTATCTTTGTATAACGAATCAGTGTGATTCTTAACGAATGACATTTAAAAAAAAAAATTGATTATAGGATTTAAAGGATTTAAATTTTTTTAATATTTAAATAAAAATTAGTTAACTAAATTTAATATTCATTTAATTTAATTAAAGGATTTAAATTTTCTAATACGCGTAACTAGATTAATTACACATATCTTTTGATTATATATGGTGATATCTATTCTCATATTGGTTTTATTTATACAGTAAATCATGGCTGAACAAGAACAACCACAGGAACAACCTCGTCAAGAACAACCACAACAACCAGATCAACAAGCTGAAATGATTCTATTACCATTCGATAAGAAGCACAACATCTGTGCTTATGTCGATCACGATGTGGCTGATTTAAGAACGTTTGGGGCTATGTTGAACTTCTTACGCCGTTCAAAGATACACTTTGCAATCACAGCTAAACCTAAGGTGTATCTTAGTATAATCAGACAATTTTGGAACACGGCGGTATATGTTGAAGAAAATAATTGGGTTCAAGCTACAATCAATCAGATTCCCATTACGATTGATGTTGAGGTCATTCGTCGGGTACTTCAATTTGACGATAGTGATGATTATCCGAGTGAATTTGACAGGACGCTGGTTAGGGGTTTATTCACACGATTAAATTATGGGGGTGATATTCGTCGGTCCATGTTGAACAATAATGGTTTGTGTCCACCTTACAAGTATTTGCTGCATGTCTTGCTTCACTGTATGAGTGGACGTCGCGGTGGTTTTGATGAATGCAGATTAAGTCTGCAATCAGCTTTTGTTGCCCTAATCCTGAACAAACCCTTCAACTATTCAGAACTCATCTTTGATCATCTGAAAGAGCAAGTTCAGCAAACTCTACCGTCAAAGAAGTTCTTGATGTATCCACGCTTTCTACACTTAATTTTCAAGATCTGATACCGGATTTGGTGATTGATCGATCGTTGGTGAACGATGTTCTTGATATGGAACATATGAAAGCTGAAACGGTGCATCGGATGTTGATTTATCGAAAGGATAAGCCACAGGACAAACGGATGATTGGTCATATAATCAATCCGGATTATGTATGTCCTCCTAAGGAGCGCTGGATCCATGATGATTCGGATTCCGAGCGTGAAGGGGGAGAAGGTGGGAACAATGATGGTGGGGATGATGATGGTAACAATGGAGATGGTGATGATGGAGCTGGTGAGCGAGCTCTGAAAGAACAATAAGATGCAGTCGATGCTGCTCTAGCTGCCACCATGAAAGCTCAGCAAGAAAGAAAACGAAAGGGTAAAGCTGTAGCAACTGGTGAGCCACCAAAGAAGCCCCGTGTGTCTTCTGGGGCTGGTGTAATTATTGGAGCACCACCACCTCGTCAATCAACTACTCAAAGCTCGGCGGTGCCGCTGACTACTAGCACTCCGATGCTTACTTTGACCACGACGATGGTGTCACATGAGAGGCTCGGTTTAATTCCTCAAATGGCGTTGACCGAGATACCGAGGCCTCCTGCTGTGCAGTCGACTGTTTCTTCAACAACTTCAATGAGACCTCCTCCTCTGCCTACAACTACTCTTCCTCCACCTCCGCCTAGTGATGTCTCATTCATGAGAATCACTCGGCCTCAAGGACCTATTCAACCAGTTCATCCATCTGTATACAATTTTTCACCTGGACGTCAAACGGAAATGTTGCTTAATCTGCTACATTTATATGAAAATCAAATGGCAGCTGACTGACTCAATCAAGAACGACTCATGGAGAATCAACGAAAAATAATGAGCTATATTTCGTTCTGTCAGAAAGAGACCAAGTCGTTGCGTGCGATTGTTGAGTCTCAGGGGGTGAAATTAAAAGAACAAGATGAGTTAATTTTACAATTAACTTGTAAAGAAGATGCCCTCAAGAAACTCAAAAATGATGATGATGATCCTGACGAGTCTGATGCAGGAGGTGAGCCTAAACAATCGCACGGTTCATCCTCTGGTGCTGATGTCAGTGGTGCTGATGTTTCGAACAAGCAGATAATTTCATATCAAGATCCCACAGCAGCCAAGCAATTAGAAATGATTGAGGCTAACACGGTGATATTTATTGATGAATTGGGAATGGTTAGAAGTATGGTGAACAAAGATGAGATACAGATCGGTGAGTTTGTGGTTAGATCTTTGACATGGGAGCAGATTTCGATTCTGCTTGGGCTGAATGACGATCAGTTGACTGAGTTAGAGACTGAGCCCGATGTCGAAGTGATCAATGAGGAAGAAATGGAGGTTGATCCATTATTTATGAATACAGATTTTATTTATGAGAACGAGGAGATTGAAATGGAGGATGTGACAGCTGAAGAGTACCCGGACTTGTATCAACACGCAAATGTTGATCAAGGTGCTCCGGTATTTAATGAAGACGTAATTAAGGAGACTGAGAATGAACTGGAGAAGATTGTGCAACGGACTATTCCTTCACTAAAAGAAGTGACTGATGATGACATTGAAAGATGGTTCAAACGCCAGAAAGTGGGTAAGATCATCAGTGCTTATCGGTATGTAGATAAAGAAAGAAAGGATACAGCTGCTGCTTGGATTGAGGCAAATCAGATGACTACCTTCAAGATTGTTTCTAAGGTACATGGTGATATTGTCTCCTGGCTCTATGATTCAGACCTTAAGGTATGTATTGTTAAATGGGAAAAAGGTGTCCAGTATTACGAGAGGATTATGGATGTTTTAACATTACCGCGTTGGGACGTACGCACCCTCGCGAGACGTCCATTTATCAATCGTGGGGGTAACCGAACTGCTGAGTGGTTTCATCAACACTTACTGTTCGAGGTCAATCATGGCTTCAAATTCTTCAAGCCCCAGGTCCCAAGACGTAAACGTACTGATGAGATTGATACAAGGACCGGCTGGAAGAAACTTGTTTTGAAAGTGAAGCCACCAAAGACAATGAAAAGAGTTCCTGTGAAGACAATGCCGCAAGATATTTATCTGTCTTTCAACCGTTGGTACTATGACAATCGTACTGGCGAGGCCGTTATTGTTCGTGGTCGAGGACTACAGACTGAGCTCATCAAGATAATCGATCCGATGTGGTTGGTTAATTTATCAGAGACAGACAATGACGTGCTACACAGGAAGCAGATTTTGTTTGAATGCCAAGAAGATTACGACCTGGCTATGCAATTCCAACGTGTCGTTCGTGTATGCCATGAACATGGGATTCATAGTTGGAGAGATTGGCAGACAAAGCGTTTCAAATAAGTTAAAGACAAAGAGCTCAAGACGAGGGGGTGTCTGTTAGTGCACGGTTTTGCGTCTAGAGTCTTTGTAATTATCATTAATGTTTATTTGATATTTAAATGTAATATTTAATGTTTATTTTAGTCTAATTCGTTATGTTTAAGTCTAGTTCGCTAGGAATGTTAGCGAACTAAGACTAGTTCGTTAAGGTTAAGTCTAGTTCGCTAGGGATGTTAGCGAACTAGGACATTATAATGTATTTGCTCCTGATTCGTTAGGGGATGTTAACGAATCAGAGGGTGGTTCGTTAAGTTAATTTATTTAACGAAGGGGATGCTGGTTCGCTAGGGGATGTTAGCGAACCAGATCGTCTTCTATAAATAGTGAACCACTGTTCACTTGTAAATAGTGGAAGTTTTGAGAGAATTAATATTATTCAGAAAAGTTTAAAGTTTATACTCTCTCTCAAGCTTCACGTTAAACTTATTTAATATATATACATACGTATAACACCGAATCAAGGTAGATTATGAGATAGATCTATAATATTATAACTGACAGATCTGAGATATGTGTTAATCGTTATTGATTGTTGGTTATTGTTCAAGTACGGGATCAAACAGAATTTCTATATTTTAATATGTTATTATATATTATATATCATTTGATTAAGGTTTTGATTAAGCATCCTTAAGGGTTACTATAAATACGGATTTTGACCCATTTACTAATTCATAATTAGTCAATCAAGGATTTTAATATATGAGGGTCATTCTAATTTTAAGTATATGTTAATTTATAATTTATAATTATAATTTATAAAATTATCACTTACCATATGTTAAATCAATTAGTGAGTTGTTAAATTGTTGTTTAATGTTGTTTAGTTATATAGATATCGATTTTGAACTCATTGGGTAAATTAAAATTAGTCAATCAAGGATTCAAATTAGTCAATCGGATTTTGGTCGATTCACTAATTATTTTGGGAAGATTTTGATAATCAATTCAAGATATACGGTAATTATTTAAGGGATTAAATTGATGATTAATTATATTGATGTAAATAAATAAATTAGTAACTTGTTTTCTCAATAAGTTTATTCCTTATGTTTAAATATAGATTTAAATATTTAAATATTTAAACATATGAATTGAATTATTTTGTATTTATTTGTATTTATAATATACTTTAATAACATTACATTTTATAATTCAAATTTTCAAATTCCGTTAATGCTCATCTCATATTTTTAGTCTATGATTTGAAAGCTAATTCAAATTCCCTAAATTTATGTTTTTAATTAATTCCGTATATACATTCCTTTTTTATTCAAATCTTCCTAAATTTAATCATTTACACTATCACACCCCATGACTTGTATAAATACCTCACATTCACACCCCATGACTTAGCTTAAACGACTTATTTTTTGTCTCTAAGGTTTATATTTTCTGTTGTTTATATCACCCATTTTGTTTTTTAGTTTTTTTTGTTAAAAGGTATTATTGTTCATCAACAAATGTTTTATTTATTTTTATATTTTCACCATCAGAAAAATGGAGCTAACAAATATCACCATGTTGAACCAATTGGATGTTCTTAACAATGATTGTATTCTCAAGCTTCGTATTCTTAAACTTTGGCGTCTCAAGGATAATTCAAAGCCCGGAGAAGATTGGTCCATTGAAATGATCATGCAAGATGAAATGGCAGTGTTACACGTTCATTAATTTTACTATATTTTTCATACAAGTTTCTACTAATGTTAATAATAATGTTTCAGGGTAATAGAAATGCAAGTATATGTAAGGAAGCCATGCATCCCGAAGCATGATGGATGGCTTGGTGAGAATTGATCTTTGATAGTGAAGAAGGCTTCTCTTGGAGCCAATATGTCGACTTACAAATACATTGACTGTCCACACAAGCTTTGTTTCACAGCCGAAACCCATCTATCAAATTCCTACGAATTTGAAGGTCACTTATATGGATTAAAGTTTGTTAATTTTGATGACATAAAAGCCAAAAACTTTTCCCATAATGGAACTATTGGTTAGTTGTGGCTTGAGTTAATATGTGGAGTTTGTGACTGGGCTACTATCGCATTATTATTTATAGTTTTGGTTTTAGGTCTTATAGAATATTATTATTTTTAGTTTTTTTTGAATGGCCAACAAGTTATATTGTAGCTTTTAAACTTTCAATCAATTATTCAAAGTATTACCATAATTATATTGTTATTTATCGGTATATAGATGTATAATTAATATAACTATGACAAACATTTAATAGTTGATTTGACTAACAATAATGATTTCCTTAATTACATATCAATATCAATATTTGAATAATTGTATTTAATACGTTTATAAACTTCTTATATAATATTATTGTTACGAGATTTTAATACTTTCAGACAAATTAAACTTAATCAAATTACTAAGTCATTTTAAGATTTCTCAAATTTTGACACATATATATTTTTTATTTCTAATTTTATTTTTTACTTTGTGATTGATTTTTTCTTTTTATAGTAATGGTGTCAACAAGTAGATTCATAAGCATTCAATTGAGTATCTTTATATTATTTTCTGTAATTGTATTTAAATGTGATAGGCTAAAACAAGAAGAGTTTAAGGATCATAACAATACTTGCATTCTTATTTGATCATTCTTAAATAAAGTTGAGTAGTTTAGTAAATGAAATATTTTCATAGGATTATAATTATTAGGTATGGCTTTTACACATTCCATTTTTGAATACATTTCAAAAGCATAACATTTATATAAAATTAGTCGTTCATATAAATACAAAATTTACAATATATTAACATATATTTATAATTGACGTTTTTTATATAAATTTCTCCTATTTAGCACACGGGTCACTAACCTATAACCTATTAAAGCATATATTTTCGAACGTTTTTCACAATTTTATAAGGTTTTTGGGCATGCAACATATGAATTAAATAGACTTTTCATCTTTTTTTCTTAATGTATAATTTTGGTTCATGGTTTAAATTAAAAAGATGACTGAACTTGTAATTTTACTCTTATAAATACCTTATAATTCATATAGAATTATATTTTTTTGTTAGAAATACAACTTTTACAATTCATTATAGTGTATAACATATGCATATATATGACATATTATATTTTCCACCTGTGTGGTAAACTGTTCTTTGATTTACTAACCCGTGTTGAACATTTCTATTTTTATTTTAAGATAATTTATTTTTTACAACCAAATCTCATTTTTTGTAAACTTATATTTTAAATATGTGAAAATGTTTATTTTCCTAAATATCTTTTTTATACACACAAAATGTAAAATAATAATATCGGTATGAATGTTTTATTTTTAAAATAAATCACACCAAATTTTGGTTAGCCACCTTGAATTAATAGTGTATAAATATATAAAACCTTATTAAAAAATCCATAAATAAATATTATTATATGAAATAACTGAATTTGCGTATTATATATCATAATTGTCATGACTCAAGGGGGATCATTAAAACATCATTTATTATTTTTAATATTTTTTATGAACAATCTATATTATGAGTAAATTAATTATATTATTTTAACACATAACCATTTTCTTATGCAACGACACAACCATAAGTTCGGAAATGTTAGATAAACAAATAATGAATTACTTGAAGACAATGTTGGATTCTCAAAATCCTTTGGCTCAAGGATACTGGATGGTAAGTGATTGTTTTAAAAACGATACCTATATGGATTTAAAGTTGTGCATTATTGGAACAAGGCAAAAAGATGCAAGGACTTACAACCTGCCAAAAACTTCTAAGTAGCGTTAATCGTTGATGATATTGGTGACACAATAAAAGCGCGATATAATTGTAACAACTCAAAGCAGATCTCTAGCAAAAGTTGGAATATATATGAGAGACCCGTTTTACTTACGGCCAACTATATGTTGTTTTTTCAAGAGTGAAGAGTAGAGATTGTATTAAAATGCATATTTTGGATAAACAGTGTAAAGTTACAAACAAGACAACAAATATGGTTTATAAGAAAATATTTAGCAGCTTATGAATTTGTAATTTTTAAAATTTTAAATTATGTTTCCAAACAATGTACTATAAATCTTTTGTTTAGTAAGTTTATGTTGTTAAGTACTTTATTTACATATGAATATGAATTGAAAATATATCAAATAATTCTCCACGTAAACATATGAAACAAACTTTTATCATCTTAAATATGTCTTTTGTTGACGATTTCTATATTTCCACCCGTGTCGTACACGGGTCAATAACCTAGTCATACAATAGAATAAAAGAAAATGTTGGATGGACACTTGTCGTTCTCTCATGCACTCAATGCCACATGGCATTGTGTGGTTAACTCACTATTTATAGAAGGATTTGTTTTTATTTATTGGTGATTCATGGACGAAAATAGATATTACTATTTATATCAAATAAAAGAAACATAATCACTCAAAAATTCCCATTTTAAAACCTTATTTCATGTTTTGGTAAGTATTTATGTGAATTTATACGAATGTGTTCACCAGAAAGCATTATGTGAATTCGAATTTTGAAGCTATATTCTATTTTAATTACAATTGTAATTTACACCTATCATATCGTATTAAACTACTTCCATCTTAAAAACATAATACTATCATTTGAATTCACATATGTACAATTCAATAACTGCCTCCGTTTATCAATGTTTGCTACCATATAGTTTCGTTTTATTCTTTATTTGTTAAAATTTTAGATAGATTATATAGTTTATACATAAATAAATAAATTGTTATATAGTGACATAAAAAAAACAAAAGATTATGGACATGTGTCATCGTTCTAAGTTGCATAGGAAAAATACTAGGTGTCAGCCCCATGATTATTTTGATTTTCGAACCTTTTTTGAACTCAAGATTTAAGAAATAATATTATTTTTATGTTAATTTCTCTCATTTTTTAAATGTTCATAACTTTTTCATACATTATTATTTAAACTAAAATTATAATTGCAATAGAATATAGTTTCAAATTTACATAAATGCTTACCAAATTTCGTGAAAATTAACATAAATACCCCAAAAATGTTTTGAGGATTCTCGGGAACCGCTAATGAGCGAACAACATTGTCAGCGCTACCCCGCAAACGCGGGGTGCAAATACTAGTTTACATAATGTATACCAATATATCAGCCAACTTAAAAAAAAAACATGTTTATATTTAGATGCTATGCTAATCAATCGATTTTATGTAGTAATTATTTATGTAATAATTAAATTATTTAGGGTAATCTAATTTACATTACTATTTAATACCATATATATTCATCTACATCAACTCTCACTAATTTTATCACCACAGTCGTTGTATAATTATAATATTACAATTTCAAGTGAATTTATGCAGTTGAAGCTGTACACCATGCTTCATGAGTTGTTTGTGAATTTTGGGAGACTTAGTGCAGTAACAGTTGTACGTTGCGCATCTGATGTGTACAGCAGTGACATCATCTTGCTTATCTGGTTACTGCCATGTGTCCCGGGTGTTGGTGGTGATTTTGGCTATGGCTTATCTGGTTTTCTTTTTCACTATTTATGAAACATAATAACAACTTTGAAGTTCTAGAGTGCACCTATCTTCGTTTCTGGCCATACGCAATGGTTAACATTGATTTCTATTCACAATACCCTAATTATGTCTCTCTCGCTTAATTAAATTGACTATGTTGTTTGTCTTTCGCAGGTCTGAAATGCGCCTATGGACTGAACGTTGCCTGTGGTTTCTTTTTTGGTTTTCATACTTTAATTTCATTCAATTTTTGGTTAATTAGCATCTTGGGTATCGAGGTATGTCTACATTGTATATAGCTTTGGTTTATCCTGTTAGGTTAGCCCAACGTATTTAGGTTTAGCTTTTCTATGATTTTACTTCTGTGGCAGCTAATGCTGCAAATTGCTTTTAATTATTTGTTTTGTGTGTTATGCAAAACTAAGTTGTATAAGATTATACATTTTAAGTTCTTGAGTTGTTTAATTGCTAATTGTAAAGTTAAAATGTACCAGCATTGCAAAAGGAAATTATCATCCAAAATGATTGTACTATCTTAAATTTTTCAAAAACCAATGTAACTAAAATATCTCTCAATTTTAACCGTTGTGCAAACAAAAAAAAATGGCCCATCAAGGTAAGTTTTTTGTTCACATATGTCCATCAACTTAACTCATGTTTGGTTATGCTCACTTTATTTTAAGATAAAGAAATGAGTAGAAACTTTACAAATTAGTAAACTTGGATATTGAATAAAGCTATTGTCTAGACCATAAGCATTGCTACACTACCAATGTAACATATTGGATATTTGACTTCCCTATTCTATATGACAGGTGAATATAAGCATTGCTACACTACCAATGTCATTGAAGTTCCATTACAATTTTACAACAGTGGTTTGATGCAATCATCATGGTATATATAGTAAAGGGATGATGACTGAAAATAAATCAAATCAAGATCTAAGATTTATTGCTTCGCAGCCTGGCATGGCAATATCGGATGACGGAAAGTGTGGGGTTTATCTTTAGTTCTCTACTTGCAACCCATATTGCAGCCATGGCGATTTAGTTCTCTTCCTCGGATGATAGAAACAAGTCTGAGCCCCATTTACTTTTACAAACTTTCAGATTGTATTATTTATCAGGCGTTTAGATCCCACTAGAAATTCTTTAAACCAAAATCAGCACACATTGGTTTTGGAATTGCTCATTATGCTGGAGAGGTAACTTTAGTATTTATATTCAGTATGTTTAACACTAGAGAGCCTCTTAAGCAGTGCCGGCTCAATATTATACTTAGGTAAAGCCCTAGCTTAGGGCCACCAACAAAATAGGGCCACCATTCAAAATTATATATAAAATTTCAAATACAAGTTAATAAAGATATAACTCCTCTTTTGTTTATAAAAGGCATAGTGACCAAAATGGAAATTGCACGTTCTTTTATTCAAACTCCATTTAGTACTTTAATATGCGGGTTCAAGTGTTCAACCTCTAATTAATGCATTTTTAATCATTTTTCTCATATAATCTCTCTTGCTCAGCATTATAATCCGTTGTTTATCATTTTAAGTTGTTAATATGTTTATAAACAAATCACTTGTTATTCTATAATACCTTTAGAATTATAAAAGAGTATATACGAAATACGACAATTTCTCAATACTTAATAAGTACTTGGTAACTATAAATACATAACAGAAAAGCTCTTCACAAATGCGATACTACATTTTCTATAAAAAAGCTTTTCATTGATGTTCCAAACCCAAAATGAATAGGGTGTTGTAACAATTAAATCTAATTAGGGCCCCGAGTTCTTTCTTTGCTTTGAGCCCTCAAAATGGTTGGTCGGCCCTGCTCTTAAGTCTGCAAATTTTACAAGTTTATGCTCATTTATTTGTTGTCAAGGTCAATATCAGTCTGAACAATTTCTAGACAAAACAAAGATTTTGGATCTTGATAATAAAATTCATACCGAAGGAAACCACTTAGTACTATAAGGGATGTATTGTCAAATGTAAATAATGGCCTACAAGGGTACTTATTACTGTAAGGGCATTATAGTCAAATGTAAAAATATTGTACACGGGCATGTGTTCTATTATTTAATTACTATATAATAATGTACATGTTAAATAACAAATACAACAAATTGATTTTGGGAAAGAGTTGATATATTTACCCTCATTTGCCCAAATTTGAGACAGTGTTATGTCCTTTCTTTGTAATTCTATAAGAAAATTTGTATGTTGTATTACGTGATTAGAACTATTAATATAGGATACTTAGTTAGAATTAGGTTTATATCTTCCCTGAATTGGTTTAATTAGGGGTTCCTATGTTCTTTTTACATGATCAATTGTAGGGGTGATAAGGAAATTTGGTACAACAATGTGAATTTAATTCAGCTTTTGGTCATGGATGCTAATGTAATTGTGTATTTAACATTGCCATGGCAACTTTCATTTGACCAAGTTATAGTCTCTAACTTATCACTTGCACACTAAATTATTTTTTAATTTAAAATTTCCTTAAGTCAAAAGTATGGCTGATAATTGTGATGCCACTTGATTCGCCGCATTATATACAAACGTTAGTGTCAGGGTGGGAAAATAAAGTTGGTATTATGTTATTTCCAATATAAATGGGTCTTCCACTTCCAACTGTATGCCTTTTCTCTTTTTAGGTTAATAGTGCTTCGGATTTGAGACTAACTCACTCGGATTGGAAGACACAACTCATTGGAGATTTGGAGAATCACTATACCAAGATGGCAAGATTCATTTACAGTTGATTGAAGGGTCATAATGCGCTTTAGATAATATTTTCTCCACAATTTCCAATTTGTATTTTAGTGGTAACGAATAGGTTTGTAACTTGGGTTTTGTTCATAATTGTATTTTGTTGGTAATACATCTAATGCAACTAAACAACATTCAATATACCCCCCCCCCCCCACCCCAACGCGGGGGTAAAAAAAACTGATTTCATTATAAATTCGCATACATATATATTAATTAAATAATAAATAATTTAAGGTA
This sequence comes from Bidens hawaiensis, assembly GCF_021521415.1. Taxonomy (NCBI): domain Eukaryota; kingdom Viridiplantae; phylum Streptophyta; class Magnoliopsida; order Asterales; family Asteraceae; genus Bidens; species Bidens hawaiensis. The sequence continues at coordinate 77,332 of NW_027497384.1, read as the reverse complement.
ATATCATTTACATAATTAGTATAGTAAGTCAATCAACTTAAAAGAACAGTGTCTATATTTGAATGCTAATAATATGGTAATCTCATTTATTAATTATATCAATGTCTATATAAGTCAACTATATATTAATTAAATTATTTCGAATACACATATAGTACGTAATTAAATAATTAAACTATTTAAGGTAATCTCATTTGCATAATTAGTACCAATAAGTCAAACTACTTAAAGAAAAGAAGTAATATATTTGGATGCTAATAATTCGGTAACCTCATTTATTATTTAAATAAATGTCAATGGTATATTAATTAAATTACAAAAATAATAAAATCTTTAAAGATTCAAACCGTAATATTTTATATTATTTTTTTATAATTCTAAACGTTTACCTAAATGTTCATTATAGAAACATAATCATAATTTATTCAAACCGAAGTAATGTAGCATTGATGGCGGATGAAGAGGGTAGAGTTGAAAAAGGGTGGTTTTCATCGTGGATTAATTAAGGGTAGATCGACTGAAAGAAAGGAGTTCCAGAATGAAAGGAGTCTTCTTGAGCGTATGTATGTTTGGATATCATCTTCATGCATAACACTCCCGTTCAGTTTCCATTGTCTCGTACTGACTATCAGGCAGCTGGTGTTTTATTTATTATATTATTACGATTACTATTTCTATTTCTATTTATTTTAGCCATAGGGAGGGGTTTATTTTTTTCTTGCGGGTCACTCACTCTTGGTTATCTTTTTTTTCAAGTTAAAAAATATAGTGGTTCCGGGGTCTCATCTGAAAGCGAAGGAATTTGTTTAGTTGTGAGTCCATGCATTTAGAATGCCTACAAATTAAAAAAGAGTTAGGCTTTATTTAGCATACATAGATCGAGTTTCTTCTTTATGGGTCACCGGGTGTGTACGTTGTCTCCTGCTCAAGAAAACTTGAGATTAAATATCTGAATAATTTAAAAACACACACAAAATTAGTTATAAGTATTTCTATATTCGATCGAACCCTAGGTTTGCATTGGTCACTTACAGAAAATAAATATTACATACTCTTAACTAAATATGTATGCCTTTTAGTCTAAACTAACTCATGACTGTTTACTGTCAAGTGAGAGAACCATGTAAAGAAGTAGACGCATGGCGTAAGGAAATAAAACATGCATCACTAAAGCATAACTGGATTGCTACACTAATTATAACAGTGTACGTCCCTACCATAATCTCTTAAAAAAAACTTAGCTTGCTGCAGTTATAGTTCCAAATATAAATAAAGCTTACTAATATTTCCTTCTTTTATATATATACACACACACAGTTTCTTTCTAGTTTTGGAAAGTATCAACCATTGGCGCAGTCTTTGTTGGTAGACTCGGGATGGAAACAGGCTCGTAATTTAGCTGCTGGGTTGGGTGCTGATTCAGGCATATATATTGTGTGTCTGAGAGGCAAGGATGATTTGCAGACAGGGTAGCCAACTTTTCATTAAAAAGTGAATGTGTATGCTGGTTTGGTTTCATCTAGCTGTTCCCCGTTTTGCCATGATTACGGAGTCCGGTTGGGGGTCATCACTTTTAACCATGGTCTTTTTTGTTATCGTTGTAATGGGCTTGGTTCAAAACGGATTCATCTAGGAAAAACTTGTGAAAATTGCTATTAGAAAACATTAAAATTTCATTGTAACATTTCATATAATATTCCATGTCAGAGGCAATGCACTTGCATCATCAAAAGCAAAGCAAAACTAAATCTGATCAAGGCACATGTGCCAACTTTCCAAAGCAAAAGTCAAATTGGAGTTCAAAGATGTGTTTTTAATCAAGTTACATCCCGGAACAAAACATGTTTTCGGTAAATAAGATTTCATACTTATCTATGTATATTGCAGTATGGCGGCAACTTTTGGTTCCCTGGTCACGGTGTCATTAATGACCTGTGTTAGAGGCCCGGAAGCTATTAATATTGGTGTCATATTTACTCTCCTAGCTAGGTGGACTATTGAAGGTGATCATGTTATATTCTCTTTAATCTTGGGGTTTGCTAGAGATACACCACTTAGCTTATTTACACACCATTCCCCCATCTAATCATAGGCCTCATACGCAACGTATGCTGGCATACGCAACGTATAGAATAATAACTTAAGTAGTCAAATCAATGAAGCCATACGAGTCATATGCTTCAGAAACTATACGAGTCATATGCTTCAGAAACTATACGAGTCATATGCTTTTGTATACAGTTCGTATTATATGGAAGACGAGACGTATAAGATTTCATACAAAGCATGTAATCTAACATAAACATATGAACCGTATATGAAAGAATACAAATCGTATGCATGTAAGTGTTTGAAAACTCATGAGAAGTAATCTATACGAACTGTATAGTAAATAATACTAAACGTATGACGAAGAATCTTTAAAATTGTACAATTACTTTTGCAAGAAGCGTGAAACGTATTTAATCCATCAATCTCTTACATATATTTAGGCCTCATTGATTCTTTGACCATATTGTAAGACTGTAAGACGAATATTAGGAATAAAAGGAATCTCTCAACCATATAAATTGTGTGATCTCATAGGGTTTTTTACCCACTTACTTCTTTGAACGATATACATCTAACAATGGAGTGTGTGTATATTTTACTCACTTCTTTCTCCCCCTTGATCCTTTCCACATGTTGTTGAAAATATTACCAACCCAAATTTATTTTTCCAACCACATTGATAAATTTCGTTGATGAAATGCATAATTTTGAAGAAAGTTTTGTGGAATCCGATGAATCTTTCGCCACCATTTTTGTGGAATCTGGTCATTTTTTCACAACCGAACAGGTACAGGTTTTCTAATCATGTTTGTATTACGTTATCATGTTATTAACAAAAATGAATCTTATTTTAGGTGTTTATGTGTTTCGATGAGTTTAAGCAATGGGCGTACAACACCGGATTTAACAATGGTTACGTGATAATTGCCCAAAGGTCTAAGACAAATGTTGCTGGCGACAAGAACAAGGTGTTTCTTAGATGTGATCATGATGGTATATACAAGGGAAGGCAACTGTTAGACCCGTTGGTGGTACCAAGAAAATCATCTGTCCATTTCAGTTGATTGCAAAGTACCACAAAGAGGAAGATGGTTGGAAACTAAAAGTTGGGTGTGGTACACATAATCATCCGCCTGCTCTATATATGGAAGGTCATGAATTTGCAAAGGGGTTGAACCCTGCGCAAAAATTTTTGGTTAAGGATCTGACAAACCAGAACGTGGATCCCTAAAACATTATATCAATAATAAGAAAGCATGACCCTCGTTGTGTGTCTACGGCAAAAAACGTATACAACGAATAACAAAGGCAACGAGTATCCCTCCACGGTAACAAGTCTTCGATGCAAGTTCTTTTCACACTCTTGGCTAATGCTGGTTACCTTCAAGAGCATGAGGTAAATGAATCCACTCACAAGTTGGAGAGGCTATTCATCGTTCATGAATTATCGTTCCCGATTTGGCGTGCATTCCCGCATGTGTTGTTCATAGATGCAACATACAAGACAAATAGGTATGGTTTGCCATTTGTTGAGATTGTAGGTGTAACTTCTACCCGTAAAACCTTTTGTGTAGCTTGCGCTTTGATAAGTGACGAAACAGAAGATAGTTACACGTGGGTCTTAAGCCAACTAAAAAGGACGTTGGACAAGTGTATGCAGCCACGTGTCATACTAACAGACAGGGAGTATGCTTTGATTAATGCATGCCAACGGCAATGCCGAGACGGTGAATCAGGATATGCGATTAATTAATATGGAGCAGCGTATGATAAGGATGGAGAGGATGATAGAGTGGTTGGTTAGAGACAGGAACGGTCCCACTGATGATGTGCCACCGCCAAAGGAGTCGCGGCCGCAGGAGGAGTTGGGCTTTCATGATGTTGGTGATGATGCTAGTGATGACGGTAGTGATGATGCAGGTGATGATGATGCTAGTGGTGTTGGTGATGATGATGATAGAGGTGACGGTGATGATGATGATTTTGGTGATAGTAGTGACGAGGATCATGGTTTATGATGATGTCTAGTATGATAAATGCACAATTTAGCTATTATGGTTTTATCTTTTATTGTTGACGCACGTAAACGTTATCTTTTTTTGTTGTATGTGTGGATTCTAGTAATTTGGATGGATGTAGTAGTAATTTCCTTTTCAAACTATGTTGAGGTTTGATGAATGTTAATGCTTTTATTTTTATGTATTTGTTATACAACTATGTGAGTTTAGTATTTAGAAATGTTCATGGTTTCGTCTTTTTTAGGTCAAACCCAAAATCGACCCAAAGTCTTCACAATTGAATGAACATGGCCTATGTTCGTGTTCATTCATTTAGTTAATGGAACGAAATTCCTTGCTCGTGTTCGTCATGTATTAAAAGAGCAGACATCATCGAATGGCCCGCCAAACAGTTCTTCAAACATTCGGTTCATTTACAGCCCTAGTTAGGTTACACTTTGTTCTCCAATAGAAGCAGGCTGCAAAATTCATTTACATGAAAGTAATTATTTAAATGGATCATTGAATTAGTGTTCTACTGTTCTTGAATTCAAGCTAAATCATTATCAAATTCATTTAAACCATAATTATTGTCCGGTTTATTCATCTTTAGATGTTAGTTATGTCAATAATTGATCACTGGTTTATTCATCTTTAGATGTTAGTTATGTCAATAATTGATCACTGGTTCATGATTTCTGATTTTACCAAATAAACCATATTTACTAACTGCAAATATTATTATTTGCAGCTGAACCAAAAAGGATGCCCTGATGCAAGAAGCTCACATGCAATCACTATTGTTGGAGACAAAGCTTACGCCTTTGTTTTAGATGGTTACAAGTAAAACTTATTTTGTTACACATTCAAATACGAACGGTATACATTTTAGATGATTCGTATTTAAGCTATACGAAATATATCCTTTTTATACGAAGCGTTTATTAATTTTACTTAAAAGTTGTTCTTATGAATCGTATGCTTTTTCATATTATTTGTATTGTTTATACAAAAGCCATATGAACCGTATAACATTACATACGAAGCGTTTATTAATTTTACTTAAAAGTTGTTCATATGAATCGTATGTTTTTCATATTATTCGTATTGTTTATACAAAACCCATATGAACTGTATAACATTACATACGAATCGTATGATATCTGAAAAAGTATTACAGCATACGCAACGTATGCTGAATGGTGTGCAAATATGCCTACTTAATAGGTGTACCTTTAGGCCCCCAAATATTTTGGGGCTCCATTTTTAAAAAAGTATATATATATCTTATATATTACTTGTTCTCTGCTTTTGTTCGCATATCTTTGGTGTAGTTTGTTGTTAAGATTACTTAGTTGGTAATGTATAAACCTGTGTTCGAATCCCTGCAGGCGCTTTTATTTTTCATTTTACAGTTGCATATCCTTCAGTTTAGGAGGACATGTCCCTTTAGGCCGAAGATAAAGGTCCAATTTTCTTTATGCTCCAACCCTTCAATAATCAATCATAGAACTTTGTTGGAGCTTCATGAACATTTATTTTGCAGTGACCTGTTTATGTATTTCATTTTTATATTTTCTTTTGTTTTTGGTCTAGCACTTGTAATAAAAAGGGGTCTTCTTCTTTCTTATTATTTTTTTCTTTTTTTCTTTTTCAATCATGACCTAAGACATTTTTGTATAAAATGTATCAAACATAACTCACGTTTAAATTTAATATATTATAGTTGGGCATATATAGATTGGTTTGAGCTGTTTTTTTAGCTAATACGTTGGATAAATTGAATAACTTCAGAACCGTTAACCGAAAAAAAACAATGAAAAAGGCCTCTGTTTTTTACTTCGCTTTAGGCCTCCAAAATTGTTGGGCCGCCACTGCTTAATCTTTTCTATGAAATAGCTTAGATTCACACCTTTTATTTCATTTGTTTATAGATGGGTCAAATGCGTGTCAGCTGTAACGGTCATATATGAAATTTTTTTTCAAAATAGTTAATTTCCACAAAACAATTAGGTTAATGGACAGGTTTGAAGAAAAAAAGGATTTAGGTTAAGCCGCTATTAACTAATAGCGGCTTAGGAAGAATTTTTACATGGATCCTGACACCATTTGACCCATTTGCATAGTTCTTACTTTCATGAAAAAAACTCTTTACAAAGGTTTGTTAGCTTGATTATCATTTCTGCAATATGCCAGTTTAGTTGCCGGAAGAAACTGATCATTAAGACCATGGGTCCATGGCCATTGTAGGAGAGTTTTCCTAAAATCTTAGAGACAATCAACGTATTAAATAAAGGACTTGAACTGTAAAAATTTGCTCCTAAGCCGCTATTAGTAATAGCGGCTTAACCTAAATCTTTTTTTTTTCAAACCTGTCCATTAACCTAATTGTTTTGTGGAAATTAACTGTTTTGAAAAAAAATTCGTCATATATGGATACATTTAAAAATTTGTAAAGAACACGCAAGTCAAACACACCCCGAAGTGTGTTTCTAATGCATGGATTAAAAAGTTATACTACTATATTATTATTATTATAAGGTTTTTATAGTCTTGCCAATTTTTTTATAAAATCTCTAGGACAAAAGTATATTTTTCCTGTCAAACCTAACCCAGCATGACCAGTTAAACATGTATTAATTTTTTTTACCTGAACCTATTACCTATGTGTAGGCGAGGGAGAAATTTTCAAAGGTAAAAGCTGAACCTGTTTACTTCACTGGCAATGCTCTCTCACTGCATACCGATCACACAGGCAAGTATAGAAACGTTTATTTTGTTTCGTGTTAACATATTATTGATTTGTCAAACCGGTCTTTTCTTCCTGTTATTGTGTTTGTAGGAACGAGATGAAGAAAAGATGACTCAGGAGCGCATGGTTCGACTGATGAGGTTTGGAGATGGCAATTGATCTAGTAAATTTTTGTGAATAAAAGATAGTAAGAAGTTTGAATACTTTATGGCAAATATCTTGGAATGTGGTTTGATATCACACTTCACTTGCTAATGTAGCTTGAAATGAGGTTATAATCTTGTGACAATGCATGAGTTAAGGCAATCGGAAGCTAGGTTAGGTTGGTAAAAAACGGATCATGCGAACATTTGATAACCAACTAACTCAAGGTCGGTTTTCTAAGTCTAGAATATGATCTCCCGCCTCTAATCATAAGAAACTATTGACTTTCAACTAATTTTTAGTCTAGATATTTGAAATGTTTATTCCTACAATTGAATCAAACATACAATCTTCTATATCTAATAATCATTCTCTGACTACTACCGCGGCCAACTTCACCAGGACGCCATAACAGCAAATGTAAAGTAGTATTCTTTTTTTTTTGGAAAAAGGCAACTGAATAATAACTACCTGGCTGTTAACCAGGGGAAAATATTACATGAAAATCATTGGGTTTTTAACCCACTGTGTCCATCCTAACTTAAAGTTTTTCACACGACTAGAAAACCATAAAAACTAAAACTTCAAAAAAACTTCTGTTAGACTTTTTTTTTGCGCCAAAGACTTGTTTATTTCTAGCTCGCCAAATGATCCACCAAGTCACAAACATAATCACCTCAATAATGTTTTTCTTCTCTTTTGATAACGCATAAGAATCCAGCCAATGAGTCATTGAACACGGGCTCTTATTGGCCGGTAAAACAACATTAATCCACGTCGAAACAACATCCCAAATCTTAGACACAAGACCCGAAAACATGATCAGTAGACTCCTCAGAAGTTGAGCAAAGAGGGCAAGAGATATGATGAATTTCAAAACCCTTTTTACTAAGGTTCAATCTGGTAGGCAAGCGATCTTCCAAACATGGATATTAACCTTTCGGGGGACATACTTATTCCATCAGGAAGGGCCACCTGATCAATAGCTAACCTAATAACTTTAACAGAAAATTCACTCTGACCATCAAAATCCCAATCCCATTTATCCTCACTTTCAACTAGGGTCACATCTGATAACAAAGAAACAAGCTCATTAAACTGGCACTCTTCAACGACTGTGCCACCAATTCCAACACCTCCCAACGGAATCCAAACGATCAGAAACTTTTGCATTTTTATTTGATTCCAACATGTAAAGAGAAGACAGACGACGAATCCTGTTAGATCCGTAGAAAACATTACTATACAGGGGAGGAGGGGTAGAGGACGACCGAAATTGACTTGGGATGAGAGGATTAGGCATGATTTGATAGACCTAAACCTCTCCGAGGACATGGTTGAGGATAGGAATTCGTGGAGAAGTAGGATTAAAGTTAAGGATTTTTAGAGATAATTGAATACCTTAGGGCTTAGACTTTACTTATTTAGGTCACATACCATAATGGTATTTCCCTTACATATATTATTATTATTATTATTATAATAATTATTAGCTTTTATATAGCTGTTAAACTGTGAACTTATTATTAATATTATTATAATTAGTAGTAGTTTTTATATAATTGTTAAACTTTGATTTCCTTTATTTTGCTTCATACACATGTACTTAGAGCCGAGGGTCTCTCTGGAAGCCACCTCTTTATTCCTTTGGATAGAGGTACGGTGTGCCTACATCCCACCCTCCCCAGACCCTACTTATAGCTTTGCTGTCGGTGGGATTTCACTGAGCATGATTGATTGATTGATTGATTGATTTGATTCTAACATGTAAGGCCAATTTTAGTGACTTGATATATCAAATGACGAAACCTGTTATATATTAATGGTCAAGTGAATAATTAAAGCCGACGAGGAAACCAGACACGAAACGAGAGCTTCGGGAACACGCGTTTAGCTTCAACGGGAGGAGATCTTATAGAATATGTATTAGGCTATATATAGAATCACTTGTAGTCTTTTACATGTGGGTTATGTAAATCACCACCCAAGGGGAGCTCACCTTGGGTGGGTCGGTTCTTAGTTTATTATATAAATCTTTTAACCGATTACGGGGTTGTTCACTATACTTATTATCTTTATATTTTTGTTCGATCGTTTGATTTACCGCACCCGTCTCGACACGTTTATCGAGAGCAAAACCGTTCGGTGGTCGTTTTGAGACCTACAATTGGTATCAGAGCGGGTCAAATCTTATGATTCAACTTTGCTCTTGATATTCGGGTTCTACTTCCGCTATTACCCGAACCGAGACGTTAAAACCCGTTGAAGTTTGAAAATAAAGTTTCTAAATCCGGAAATAAAGGTGGAAATAAGCGTGTTTGAAGCATTCTCCTTGTAGATCCGGATGTTCGGGATCTACAAGTGCCCGATCGGCGCGTTTCGGGAACCGTTTTCAGTCGGTAATGGTGGTGGCTGCATTTTTCCGGCCATGGTGTTTCGTGGTGATGGCTGTGACACCCCGTAAATCAAGTCGTTTACCGTACAATCACTAAACTTGATTTCTTTACGTTAATTCCCTCTAGATTAAAACTTGTCAAGTTTAGTCACAATGAGTCGAGAATAAGCTCGCATATGCATGATACATTGCATATAAGTAATTTATTTTTAATTAAACTTTCGGATTTATCCGACAGTATGGACGTTGGTGACAACTTTAAACAACTATTCATTTATTTATTTTTTAAATATTCGAACATCCGATACGAATTAGTTGTTCAAGCGTTTAAGTTTATTCTAAACCAATATATGTATATAGACACGAGTAAGCAATGCAGTACGTTAAGGAAGCGCGAGCTCATTTTCGTTAGCACCTAGTTAACTAAATGCACTTGAACACATTTGAAGTTAAGTGATTAAAAAATTTATATGTAACACTAACGAATTATCAGCTTGAGTAAAATTTAAAATCATTAATTAACCCACTTCACCATCATCATTATTGTTCCTCCAGACTCATGGCTACTCAAAGGCCTTATGGCCAAATACAATGTACATGCATGTACATATGTACACATTTGTTTCTTTTTTTTTCTCTTCATTTAAACTGTGTCATCTATAATATACATATTATATATAAATGAATAAAATGTTAAAACTTGCAAAACACTTCATCACCCCACCCTTTCGTCAACGAAACATAATTTTCACATCCCACTTGGACCGGATCACCCAACTTCTTCCGAATCATCATCAACCACTTCCATATCCATGTGAAATGATATTGCTTGATCCCACACTCAACCTCCAAATCTAAAAATGATTTTATATTGTTCTGGCATCATTTGCTCCCACTATATTATACATTCTTAGAACACGTGAACAAATTCAAAACACACATACTAACTCTCTCTCTCCCTGCCTCTCAATCTCTCTCTGTGTGTTTAAGATCACCACCGAGCCACCGTCCTCTTTGTCGGCTGTAGCACTACACCACCTAAACACACCACCATAGCCACCGTACACCTCCAGAACATCATCAGCCGCCATGCTGTAATCGACGTCACCGCATCCCACCCGCATCGTAGCACTGTCACGACCAATACATACGCCACCGCCCACCCGCGTCTCCACTGTGACTCCACCCGTCACCCTCTTCTTCCTCACGGTTAACCGCCATGAACACGCGGCAGCCCCCTACCAACTACACGATAACCCGTCTCCTTTTTCTCCATCTACACTATATCACTCTCTTAAGGTAATACACACACATATGTTACCCACGTTCATCTTTCCTCTAATATACAAACTCTTTATCACTCTCTACGGGACATATTCAACACACACAAACGTTTTTCTAATACATATCTCTTTATGTTCCAAGGCCAAGATGGAGTATAGACCTTTTCCGAGATGCTAGACGAACTTCACGTGGAGAAACAAGCTCATGGTCCCATAACGTTTCTTTACCATAATTCTAAAATTAAGTGAGCTACACCTTCCTTAAACCTTAGTTTATGGGTTATGCTAAGCTTTCACCTAAAATAACCATCTACACTGCCAACATAATAAAACAAATCCTAAAAATACCTGTAGAGATATAACATGATTAAAAAGGCATTAGACATATAAAAAAGGAGTACTATGCGAAAGAAGTACTAAGCGTGATTTATAGGTGGGATTATGGTTGAAACTTAGTGTAAAGGTGTTAATATATATAGACATAAAACTGAAAAGGGTATACATGTTATGAGTAGAACTTGTGTTTTAAAATGTCTATTATGCCTAGACATGGGATTTGTTGGAAATATATATTTTTCTTAGATAAATATATAAGAAAAATATGGGAATAAACGAGTAAAACGTGATTTTTACTCTAATAACTCGGTTAAACGAAAAATATATAACTATCGGTAATTTTTAGTGGAATCTACACATTTTGGGGGAAATTATATAAAGTCAGGTATAAATATGTAGTTTCATGATTTCATAAGTGAAAGAATATTGTTGTTAGAAAAGATAGGTACGTGTTCTAAACCTTATAAAAGGTATTTCATAAACTTTTAAATACACAAAAAACGGAGCTTCTAAAGTATTATATTAAAAATACGTTTACATATTTCTACAAAACAAAAAAAATATGATTATTGAATAAAACTAAGTTTTATATTTTAAAACAACAAACAATAAGTATTATTTGTAAAACGGTTATTTTTACAACATATATATTTTTTTAAAGAGTTATATACATGTTAGACGTAAAATTATTATATTTTACGAGTTATACGACCGAAACAATATTATGAACAAACGTCCAAATATGTTATGTTTTGCAATGATAACTTAAAGAAATATTACTTTGAAATAAATTTATAGTTGAATATATAATTATTACCCGACCGAACGAGTCGGTTGTATTTAAATGAAACGGACACTGATAAGAATTGTATCCTTAATATTTATATATAGATATATAAATATTTATTTTCAAAAGAATTCGAAAACCTATCACCAACGGGCCATACAAAAACAAACTATGAAACGTTACTTACGAAATAAACTGGTAAAAGCGACCGATACAAATATAATAACGATACGTTCGGTTGGTGAAAGCGACCGACGCAAATATAATAACGAAACATTCGTTTGGTGAAAGCGACCGACGCAAATATAATAACGAAACGTTCGTTTGGTGAAAGCGACCGACACAAATATAGTAACGAAATGTTTGGTTGGTGAAAGCGACCGGCGCTAACATAATAAACGAAACGACTAGTTGGGTGAAAGCGACTAGCATAAACCGACTTGCGAGTCGATAATGGTAACTAACTGACCTTACGCGTATAGGACGTGTGAAGGCTGCGAACCACAGGTTTAAACTGAAACTGTTAGGGAACTGAACACTGAACTCATGAGGTGAGTTTCACTACCCCCTTTTTACTGTTTTATTGTTTTATTTATTCGGGGGTGGAAAACATACACAACTGCTTTTATATACGATAATTATAAACAAAACACACAATCCTTATGCGAACATGAGTTGAACTATGTAGTGCTATAAGTCACTTGCTTGCATACTATAACCATTAGCTAACGGAGTTAGCCACAAGAATATACGAATAATACTATTGACGTTGACATTTCCCCCTACTGTTAGGTTAGTCGCGCTAACCTCCGATATTGCATCGAAACAGGGTGCGTATATTCCATCTGTGAGATTTGAACAGGGCAAAAAGGTTATAAGTCGTGGTTTGGTTATAGGCTCAGGGTTCCTCATATTAATTCGTAGATTTAGCTAGTCTACGAAGGATCATTGTATTTGTTTCAACAGATTATCGTATACTTATTTGTGAACCACAGATTTTCAATAACGTGATTTCATATCGAGTCTCAAAACCTGTGAACTCACCAACCATTGTGTTGACTTTTTTTAAACGTCTGTTTTTCAGGATTTTAACAACGCTCATAAGGAATCATGAAGACGGGACCTCAATGCATAATTAGGATACCATTTTGGAGGATTTTGCTTGTATAACCCTATCGATGTTTAGGGTCATATACGAGAAATCTCCTAATTGTTTTCAACAAATTTTGTTTGAAAAATAAGTTATGATTTGTTAACGCTTTTTAATACTACTGGTATCCTAATACATCTATGTTGGCAATAATCATATGCTTGCGGTATACATGACGTCACTCGCTCGCGCTTCCGGTTTGGCGGCGGCGTTTATCCGGCAAGAGTGGGTGGTCACCACCGATATGGTGGTGGTGGTGTCGGATTTGGAGATAAAGGAAGAAGAAAGCGGCCGTAGTGGCAGTGAAATAGTGCGGCGGCGGTGTCCGTATACCGAGTTGTGTTTTTCCGGAAGCCAGCCGGTCACCGGAGATGTTTTTCCGGCAGGTCAGATCTGTCACAAAGGTTGGCGGCCGTGTTGTGGCTGCATATGTTAACATGTTTATTTTTTTTCTTGTGCCCTAAAGTAAATGGGTTTGGGCTGGACTTTTATCAAATGGGTCAGCTAATCACTTAAGTTGGGCTGCAGGAATTCGGGCTGAGTGGGCTGGTACACATATGGGCTGTAGAAACATTTGTTAATGGACCAACTAGTTGTTGGTTGTTTTTGGGCCGAGTATGTTATTCTTCGGAGTTGACCAACTGAAATAAGTCAAATTTGCTCGGGTTTTTGTCATTGTTGGACCATGTTCAAAGCATGTTATTTCTATGTTTTTTTAGGCGTTCGAGAAGTTGATGATTTTTGAACAAATTGGATACGAATTTGGACTTAAACTGGAAATAGCAAGCTTTGTTCATTTGATTGTTGTCCCCGGTAGTTCTTCTAAACCTATACTGCTTGAAGATCCAAGATGGATAAAGAAGCGATAACTCCTTCAAGAATGAATTAGGTGGATCATACCTTTATGGGGTGATTGAAGAGGCTTCGGCTTTATCGGGTTGACTCGTGAAGATGCGAGACACGGTTCGACGATGTTTTGATATCATAAGTCAAGGGGGTGATTGTAAGGCCAATTTTAGTGACTTGAAATATCAAATGACGAAACCTGTTATATATTAATGGTCAAGTGAATAGTTAAAGCCGACGAGGAAACCAGACACGAAACGAGAGCTTCGGAAACACGCGTTTAGCTTCAACGGGAGGAGATCTTCTAGAATATGTATTAGGCTATATATAGAATCACTTGTAGTCTTTTACATGTGGGTTGTGTAAATCACCACCCACGGGGAGCTCACCTTGGGTGGGTCGGTTCTTAGTTTATTATATAAATCTTTAGAAAATTGGTTTTAAATAATCTCAACTATGGCCTATTGGTAAATATCCATCCCAACTTTACACTTGTCTGCTGGCAGTACCAACTACATGTGCATTTGTTTTTAACGTGCCGTGACTAACGGATGTTAACTCCGTTAGTCTTTGTCTGACGTGGCCATCCCAGTTGACAAAAACTTGATTACGTGGAACGCGATGTGGCGGCTGACTGTGTATTATTATTATTATTATTATTATTATTATTATTATTATTATTATTATTCAGACATTTCAAAACCCTAATTCCCCACCCATTTCATTCCCACCACAACCCAACCATCGTCATCATCTTCATCAGACATTTCAAAAACAATAATCATCAAATCAACCCCCAAATCATAAATCCAACATTAATTCAGGGTCTACATCGTGTCTCCTTGAAGATCAACACTCATTTCCCCTCTTTTAACCCTAATTCAAGGTCTAAATCGTGTTTCCGGTACAGAGTGGTTGCAGACGAGTGGAAGTTGAGATGGCGGCGGCGGAGTGCCAACGTGGTGGCGTTTCCGGTACAGATTCAGTTGAGATGGTGGTGTATCCGGCGACGTTGCAGACGAGGAGGTGGCGGCGGAGTGCCAACGTGGTGGCGGTACATAGAGCAATAGTTGCTGGGGGCGGAGAACATGGTGGTCTCCGTCAGTTTCTGTTTAGATCTCCACCGCCGGTGGCCGACGAGTAAGGTAATGGTGGGGTCATGGGGTCCGGTGGTGGTTATAGGGATGGACATGGTGGTGGTAATGGGTTCTGGTGTTGGTTGCAGGGGATAGACATGGTGGTGGTCGTGTGTTCCGGCGAGGGGTGGTGGTGGTGGCTCGCCGGGAAACGAGGGGTGGTGGTGGTGGTTGTACTATTGTGACTAAGAAGAAGAAGAACAAGAATAATAATAATAATAATAATAATAATAATACACACTCAGCCGCCACGTCGCGTTTCGCGTAATCAAGTTTTTGCCAACTGGGATGGCCACGTCAGACAAAGACTAACGGAGTTAACATCCGTTAGTCGCGGCCCGTTAAAAACAAATGCACAGGTAGTTGGTACTGCCAGCAGGCAAGTGTAAAGTTGGAATGGATATTTACCAATATGCCATAGTTGGGATTATTTAAAACCAATTTTCCTAAATCTTTTAACCGATTACGGAGTCGTTCACTATACTTATTATCTTTATATTTTTGTTCGATCGTTTGATTTACCGCACCCGTCTCGACACGTTTATCGAGAGCAAAATCGTTCGATGGTTGTTTTAGAACCTACACAACATATACAATCTCGGAAACTGGGATCTAAACACCCAAACATCTTTCCAAAATGAAATTGACTTACCATTCCCTACCTTTTTCTATTTTTCTTTGTTAGGTTTTATTATTTTATAAACACGTTTTATTATTAAATTCAAATTAACAAAACGCTGCTTAATACAAAAAGAGAATCCATCTTCAACTTCTTACAATTTTTAGTAACTCGTTTACTTTGTCGTTTTTTATTTTTTTATACACTATAACAAAAAATATTTTTGTGGATATTTCACTCACACCTTATTATCACAATGCAAAGTTATAATCCCGTACGTAAATTACAAATATTTTATATCTAAAATTTCTATTGAAGTCTTAAAATATCACAAAACTAAAAATGATGTTAACAGTTGAAAAAAAATGTATTAAAATTTAACATAACACAATTTATGATTGTCACGTCAAAGTTCGTATTTTTTAAAACATATCTTGCCGAATGTATGTTTTAACAAATTATATTATATTAAATTCAACCCTTATTTTTTCAGTCCGTGCAATACGTGGATTGTTGACGTTTTTTTATTATTAATTAGTATATAACATTATGTTGGTTGAGCTTGTGTGATACATGAGATTCTAATCTAGTTTGGGTATTAAAGATGTTAGATGGTTAAGTTAGTGGATACTTTAGTTCGACACTTCGATACTTTATATTCAAACTGTTTTATCACTTTGAGATATTGTATGACTAACCATTTCTAGCATGAAAATAAGATAAAACGTTCTTAGCCTCAACATGTGGTTAGACATTTGCAACAAAATAGACAAAAAAAAAATAGATAATCAAGTAATGCGGCACCACTAGGCTGGTGATCAGGTAATATTAGATTTTCACTTTAACGTGTCTATTATCATTACTTGGTCGCTTAGTTGAAGATGTGGTGTACGGTAGGCGACTTCTATAAGGGCTATAATTTAGATTTTTTGGTCTAGATGACTTTGATTCATTATATACATTATTTGATAACATTGTTCTTGTTTAAGCTATACTACTATACGATATATGAGTTTGCTTATATATGCGATATTCTCACGATCTCAAACTTTAGTATTTATAATTCACATATATATAACTTGATGTTTTACATCCATATTATAAGATTGTAACCATGATTCATCATATTTAGATCTACTAACTACTAACACCTCAAGTTTATACACCACACAATAATTAGAACTGTCAAAGGTTGATACGTCACAGTTACATATTGACATCTTTTTATTTATATTATAAAAAAACAATATACATAAAAGTTGCAAGAAAGATTATGTTATTGTAGACATATATTTTTAATTGTATACCTTTAGCTTGTTGAAATATATATAAGACATAACAATTTTATAGGTTAAAGATAGAAATTCGAAGGATCAGCCAATAGCAATAGGATGATGGAAAAATTAGAGATTGCTCGTTATCAACTTCCGTGTTGAAAAAAAACATTGTTTAAAATCTATATAGTTGAGGTTACAAGCAAGAAAAAATCTATATGGTTGAAGGTTACGATATACATCGTTATCACGTGTTGAAAAAAAAACATTGTTTAAAATCTATATAGTTGAAGGTTACAAGCAAGAAAAAAATCTATAGAGGTGAAGTTTACAATATACATAAGCAAGAAAATGTATATAAAGAAAAAAAAGATCTTCACAAGTTGAAGGTTACAATATACATAAGCAAGAAATAAATTTATGTGGTTGAAGTATACAATATACATAAGCAAGAGAAAAAAAAGACCTTCACAAAATGTAAACACAAAAGTATTCAAGAAACGCAAATGATCAGGGACAAACAATCTAATATAATAAATGAGAACCATAAAAGCTTATGTGGCGAGTAGAGAGAGAGCTTTTAGCGCCTACGTGGCTTTCTCTAGAGTCTCCATTCCACGTGTCATCACCACATTTATTTTGATTATTATATTTGATTTTCCACCTTTGTTTCTCTCGATATTTAAGGAAATTAATATTATTTTTTACGTTATTCACCCCCATTTTTTAAGCGGCCATAAATTTTTCATATGTTATTATTTTTTGAAAATAATTACTATCATAATAACGAGTGTTTTTTATCTTTAATATGAGTAGGGTATTGTTATATAAAAATATAAAAAAAAACTAAGCATTTTTATGGTTAGCGTTTTACGATGTTATTGAACTTGGTAAAAAATCGGTGTTTCGTGTTTTTAAACTGGACGTTTATGGTGTTTTCGGCCAAAACGTCTGTAGGATTCTCAAAAATTACTTATGACCAAACAACATTATCGCCGCTTTCCCCGCAAACGCGGGGTACAAAACTAGTTAAAACATAAAGATAACACTATCAATCATCTAAAAAGTAAACCTTCATTTGTTAGGAAAAAAAATTGTAAACGATGAATACATATATATATGAGCCCGGGTTCGAACCGGGGACCTCTAGTTGTGAGACTAGTGTGATAACCGACTACACCACCCAGATAAGTTGTCAACCTTTCGCATACACACTACATATATTTTGTTAGTTTCAGCTGATTAGTTTTCAAACTACATTTTTTGTTACTTATTTTTTCCATGGTTTTAATTCTTATCAGTATTTTAGGTCTTGCTCCAAACATGATCCGAAAACAGAACAATGTTTCTAAGTAATTAATTTTTGAAGACAAACCTTTTCTTTTATAAATTTAATAATGAAAAAAAACAATTACAACAAAGTGGCGGGTAAACAGGCAACAAGTTGCGCCGCAACCCCTTTTTGAGTGGCAAATCCGATTCTACTAAAAAAAGTTCGGGGTCTTAGAGGTTGAACAAGTACTAGTCATGACCCGCTGAACCCTTTTTAGAATATCTACCGCTTCCGGGGCTAGGAACCCAAAGGTATCAAAGGCAAAGGGGGTGAACACATGTTGATTCTCTAAACAAGCCTTCTCGTGTTTAGCCACTTTGCATGCTTCCGCCTTTAGCGCAGCCTGGCCCGCCACAAACCCATTGTCCCTGAGTCCAACGAAAGGGGACACTCCTGTAAGGTCAAAACAAGCATGTTTCCCTCCTGCTCATCCAAACACAAGTATATCAGCCGGCCTTAGTATAGACCTACCTTCAAGCGGGTCCGTCAAAACGTTTACGGGAGCCTCTTTTCTAGCAGAAATTCCTGCCCACTTAAGAACATCACAAAGAACATCCCTAACCAAATCATGTCT
Source organism: Bidens hawaiensis (assembly GCF_021521415.1). Classification (NCBI taxonomy): domain Eukaryota; kingdom Viridiplantae; phylum Streptophyta; class Magnoliopsida; order Asterales; family Asteraceae; genus Bidens; species Bidens hawaiensis. The sequence goes on along the minus strand of NW_027497384.1, from coordinate 58,654 downwards.
GTATTTGAACCCATGTAACTCTTTGCAATGGACCGCACACTCACCAAAAGAATCCAAACAAGCTTTCAGGCAAACGGGGCAAGGCTCATCTTCCAGAAATAAAGGGATCATTAGGCGGTACTTAAGGATAGCTTGGTACTCCAAAGCTGACATATGTTGGCCCAGTCCTTCAATGGGTATAACTGTTAGAAACTCCTGAGCCCAAGGAGCCCGGAGGCATTCAAACACCGCTTTTTGACGAGGAGATAGATCGAACTTTACTTCCAAACTCTTGACAATATTACTAAATAGGGCATTCGCCAAAGCATGTTGAGCTTTAGGGGGGCGGTGTCCTTATTAGAGAAACAACTAAGATCAAATCAGGAAGCGACATGTGCAACCGATCCATCACACACCCATAATCAGAGTCCAACCCAACAATACCACACCCCCGAAGAATGTGGTCCTGCAAACTCCAAGATTGTGCCCTCGATTCCATAAATGCATATATAGAGACGTTCTCCGCCGAACATAAAACCAGCCCGCCAAAACGGGTAGGGAGTGATGCCAACCTCCATTGAAAATCCCTAAAAAAAGCACCCCCCACAGACCACGATAATTAAAAGCTTATGTTAGGTTCAATTGAGAAGATTAAAAGAATTTATAACTCTTAAACCACTTTAAATTTTAAAAAACATAGGAAACGATTCCTCAAATTGGTGATTGCCGATCAAACAATGATAACAGAATAAAAAAAATATAAGAATGTATATTTTTACCTAACCTGAATCACCAGCAAGAAAATGAAATCGTTGTAGGAGAAGGAGGAAGACATATTTTTGTCCTCAAGAGACTATCCCAATAGAGAAGGATCGAACGCATAGGGTTTGTTTGAGGGCGGATTAAGAAGGAAGCGTAAATGGAAACGTTTGAAATGGAATTGGAGCAACGACACATGGGTGTGTTAGTGCTTGTTAAATAAGCCTAAAACTTACTCTTTTATTATATTTACTATGTTAGAAACTCATGTAATACAAGAGCTGATAAAAATAAAAATTAATACAAATAAATGAAAATATTTGAGAAAGAATATATCAAAAATATGATTTTAATAAAGAAAATATTATATTATTGAGAAAAAAAACTCGGAAAAAAACCTGTCATACATAATTGTGACATTGACGCAACCAATTACTTATTTATTTGGATTCCACCTAAGCTATAACGTATTCCCAGTTTGTATATACTATATAAAATATTTTTAAAAAAATACATGAAAAGTTAAAATGAATACTTGATTTACTTGCATAAAATAATAAAGTTGATTATTAATAGAAGAGATAGACACTAAAATAAGAATGAGAAAGTGACAAGTGTTGTTGGAGTTATTCATTTATTAAGTAACTAGGCTATTACTTGTGTAATACACATGTCAAAAACATAAAATATATGAGTGAAATAATACAACTCTAATAATATAAGAATGAATTATAAAAAGATATTATAGAAACTTTCCATCATACATGGTATGTGGGTTTTTACCACGTGTTTGCGGGGTAGCACTTACAAATGTTGTTTGCTCACAAGCGGATCCAGATAATCCTACAAATGTTTTAGGCACGAAACATGTAAAAAGTGTCAGCGTCCAGTTTAAAAACACTAAACATCAATTTTTTACCAAGTTTAAAAACACCGTAAAATGCCATAAAAACGCTGAGTTTTTTAAATATTTTTATATTACAATACCATACTCATATTAAAGATAAAAAAACGTTCGTTATTTTTTTTAAAAAAAAATAAAAGTTACGAACGTTTAAAAAATAAAGGGATGACATGAAAGAATATATTAGTGTTGTAAAATATCAAGAGAGAAAGATGAGTATATATATCAGTTTCCTAAAATATCGAGAGAAAAAGATTGATATCATTTAGGTGGGAAAAACAATTATATTTTTCTTTTATTAGTTTAGGATAGGATGTATATATGAGAATTGGTAAGAATTGGATTGGATGTAGATCGTGTTAGTGAGCTATTTAGGTCCGTTTATAATTATAGGTATCATGTAATGTAAGCAGGAAAACAATTGTCGGGCTTGATTGGTTTAAGAATGGGCTGGGCCACGTGTTTCGTAATTGTATCAGGCAGGGTAAGGTAGATCGATCAACCTTTCTTTCACTCTCAGTAACCCTTGCCGATTTGGAAGGTTATACATATAGACTTAGACAAAGAGTTGGTTACCGGTGAAAAACTGCCTTTTGAACTTTACAAAGGCACGTGTCCGGTTTATATTAAACGCTTTACACCTCATTTAAAATAAACACATGTTGCTTGCTATTAGAGAATATCAAACAGCTGTTAGGTCTGACATACATGTTAACATTAATCGTATAGACCAAAGGAAGACTACTTTGATGTCATAATGGCCCCTTTTGATTGCACTCTTTCGGTCCCAGGTTGTATTCGAATGAGTATAAAGGGTTCCCGTCTCCCGAGCTGTTAGAGTTGCTGAGGTACGGAATTAACCGTTTTTCGGGTGCAAACGAGATGAGCTCGAGCTCGGCTGGATTCCGGCTTTGTTTTTTTCTTTTTAGGCTCGAGCTCATGGATGGTTTTTCCAGGCTCGTTTATCATTTATTATCTAGTTTATATTTATATTAATTAAAATTATTATTTTATATATGGCATTTATTATTATTATTTAAATATATATTTAATATATTGAATCAAAGTTTTATAAATAGTGAGCTCGCCGGGTTGAGTTCGATAATCGAAGCTCGGGCTCATTTCCTAAACGAGCTTGTTTTTAAGCTCGGACTCGGCTGGTTTTGAGCTTTTTTTAGCGTTTGGACCTTTAGTTTTTCATCATCATAGGCTTTTTAACATGTATGAATGTTGTTTGTGTAGGGGCATTGTTACTAACTTGCATGAGTTGAAGATTATACCTGGATTTAACGCCTAGCAACGTGGGCTATTTGTGGAAGAAGAACTACGTGCTAAACTGTCTGTCTGGCATGGGATACAGCAAGGATCTTGAAAGTGATAGTTCATCAGTGGAATCTGAGCTTGGTAATTAACATTAATAATTATGTTTGATTTAATTTTTTGTAAACCTTCTTTTCACTTGGTTCTAGGTGACGACATACAAGACTTGGGAACTTTAGTATGGAAACCGATTGGACATGTTTAGTTTAGGATGTATTCTTTTCTACTGTTTGACTCAAGGTAGCCAGCCATCCCTTTGGTGTGAAAGAGAACTGCCACACCAATATAATCTGTTTGGACGCTACAGGAGTGTAGACGTGATAAAATGCCCCTCAAAAATCCAAACTGGATCGCCGCCCTATCCGTTTCGCAACCATTTTGCTCCAAGGTCTAATTTTTTTGCGAGGTAATTAGGTAAACATTCAATTATTGATTTTTATTTCAAACCTAGCTTACTGGTTGTTTGTGCCCATGGAATTTGCAGCCCTTGATATGTGTTTGTATCAGTATGTCTCCCTTCCGAGTGTTTATCATACTTTTTAGATTTTGTGCTTTAATCCAAGTGCAGAATATTAATTATTATAATATTACTTTGCCTGACTTCAAACCAAAACTTGGTTATTTTTGTTTGTTAATTAACCATCAAAAGGCAATAAAATGCTTTTGATGTATGATTTTTTATCTAATATGAAGTATCCTACCATATGCCATACTCCATTTGTTTTAGTATGGACAATAATACATAATTGTAACTTGTTATACATGTTTGAAGGTGTCAGGTATCGAAGCGCACACACACACGAACAGAAATCAAAGAACAAATAAACACGAGAGATTTACGTGGTTCGGTTACAGAGTGTAACCTACGTCCACGGGGGCAACTAGGGTTTATTATTTAGTGATGATAGATTACAAGTACAAGAGATATATTTATAGTCTAGCTAATTAGGGTTTAACCCTTTGCTAATCTTGTTGAACAAGAAACTAACAAACTGGGCTTGAGCTATTAGGGCTGGCCAGGCCCGTCTCTGTCTTTCCTCTAACTTTTGACTAACCCATCAATGGGCTGATGGGCTGGGTTGAAGACAACACATCTCCAACAATCTCCCACTTGGTGTCTTCGGACCTCGAACTGCACCATCTCTTCTGTACTTCTGTAAAATGAAGAATCCCCTTTATTCTTCAATTTTCCCTAGTTACCCCATTCTCCTCAACTATTCCTGGAGACTAGCTGAAGCTTTGCAAAGCTTCAGCTTATCCAACACCACAGACTTGGTTAACATATCTGCTGGATTCTTAGCACCTGGGATATTCTTCAAACTGATTGTTCAATCTCTAATCAATTTACTCACAAAGTGATACTTTCTCCCAATGTGCTTCGTCTTGCTATGATAGACAGGATTCTTAGCAAGCTTCACTGCACTCTCGTTGTCACAATACAACGAGTAATCAGGCTGATGTTTTCCTAATTCTTCGAGAAAAGTCTTCAACCAAACTAGTTCTTTGCTCGCTACTGCAACAGCCATATACTCGGCCTCTATTGTTGATAGAGCCACACTTTTCTGAAGTCTTGAAGTCCAGCTCACTGTCGTGCCTCCCACTGTAAAAACATACCCTGTAGTGCTTTTGTATGTCTCTCTGCAACCTCCCAAATCTGCATTAGTATAACCTCTGAGCATAGTATCTTTACCCTTAAAACACAACCCCATCTTTTGGGTACCCTTCAAGTATCTAAGTATCCACTTGACAGCTTCCCAATGTTCTTTACCAAGATTTGACATAAATCGACTGACTACCCCAACATCATGAGCTATATCTGGTCGAGTGCACACCATAGCATACATGAGACTCCCAACCGCTGATGCATAAGAAACCTTAGCCATCTCTTATTTTTCTTCTTCAGACTTTGGTGATTGTTGTTTGGTAAGCTTCAAGTGACTTCCTAATGGAGTATTTCTAGTCTTAGTCTTCTCATCATTCATCTTGAATTTCTCTAACACTTTCCTTATGTACTTCTCCTGAGATAGTGTTAGTGAACCAACTTTTCTGTTTCGGGTAATACTCATCCCGAGTATCTGCTTGGATGCACCTAAATCCTTCATCTCGAATTCTTTAGACATTTGTTTCTTCAACTTGCTAATCTCATTCATGTCATACCCTGCTATCAGCATATCATCTACATACAGAAGTAGAATGATTTAGGAATTTTGAAATTCTTTAGAAAGCAACAGTGGTCAGTTTCACAACTCTTGAAACCTATTCTCTCCATGAAGTCATCAAACTTCAAGTACCACTGTCTCAGTGCTTGTTTCAGACCATACAAGCTCTTCTTCAATTTACAAACCCAATTTTCTTTACCTTTTACTTGAAAACCCTCTGGTTGTTTCATGTAGATGTCTTCATCAAGATCTCCATGTAAGAAAGCTGTCTTAACATCTATTTCTCTAAATGTAAGTTCTCTGCTGCAACGATACCAAGAACCACCCTGATAGTAGTCATCTTCACAACTGGAGAGAAGATTTCACTGTAATCGACCCCCTCTTTCTGTTGAAACCCTTTAACCACTAAACGAGCTTTATACCTCTTGGCTCCATCGTTTATATCTTTGATCCTGTACACCCACTTATTCTGAAGAGCTTTCTTGTCTTGCGGAAGCTTGACAAGAACCCAAGTCTTGTTCTTGTCTAAAGAGCCCATTTCTTCTTTCATTGCTTGCTCCCACTGGAACGATTCTTTTACCTTAATTGCCTCAGAGTAGCAATCAGGCTCACCATTATCAGTTAAAAGAAGATAATTAACTGACGGACTTGTACGACCGGGATTGAACCTGTCCGGCGGTTTAGTAGCTCTGGTGGATCTCCTGACCCACTTGTCAGGTTGTTGTGGCTGTTGGGGAGGCTGATCTTCTTCAGACTCTGAACTCCCACTATCTGAAGACCCCACTGGTTCTTCAACTCCACCGTCATTATTATCAAAATCGGGATCTGAATCATCTTCAGGACGTGCTATAGATTCTGTAACTGGTTCTTTTCTTTGACTTGTGGTTTCGAACTCAACCTCTTCGGTCTGAGCCTCTGAGTTGACTGACTTTCTGTCTTTCTATAGCTCTGCTTCATTGAATTCGGCGTGCTTGCTTCTGACAACCTTTATGCTTTCAAAGTCCCAAAGCCTATAGCCCATCTTTTCTGACCCGAAACCAATGAGTGTGTACTTCTTCGCTTTAGCATCTAACTTGTCACCTTCTGGATTAATGTCATAAGCACTGAACCCGAAAATTCTTAGGTGATCATACTTTACAGCTTTACCCTTCCATTCTTCTTGAGGAATCTTGAATCCCAACGGTACTAAGGGCCCACGGTTAATAAGATAAGCTGCAGTATTAACTGCATCAGCCCAGAAAATCTTTGGGAGCCCTGCATTCAATCTCATGCTTTTGGCTCTCTCACATAATGTTCTGTTCATCCTCTCTGCAACCCCATTCTGTTGCGGAGTTCCGGAACTGTATTTTTCATCTTGATCCCTCTTTCAGCACAATAATCAATAAATTCTTTGCTGATGTATTCTCCTCCGTTGTCGGACTTTAAGCACTTAACCTTCAAATCAGTTTCAAGTTCAACAGCAGATTTCCATTTCTTAAAAATACCAAAAACTTTAGATTTATGTTTAAGAAAGTAAACCCATACCTTGCGTGTTGAATCATCGATGAAGGTAACATAGTAGCGAGACCCTCCAATTGAAGCGACCGATGTCGGTCCATATACATCTAAGTGAACTAGCTCTAATTTATGAGCTTTTGGTGCTCTATCTGTCTTCGCAAAAGTTACCTTCTTTTTCTTGCCAAAGACGCACGGTTCACAAAACTCAGACTCGACCCTTTTCAACTCTGGAAGCTTTCCCCTGGCGACAAGCATTTTTAACCCCTTTTCACTCATGTGACCGAGCCGTTGACGCCCACTACATTAACCCCTTCATCTGGTACTTCAACCATATATAAAATACCTCTTTTCTTACCTCTAGCAATCACCATACTACCTTTCACTACTTTCCATTGTCCTCTACCAAAGGTGACATCATATCCCTCATTATCAAGCTTACCAATGGATATCAACATCTTCCTTAAACCTGGAATGACCCGAACATCTTTCAAGGTCCAAGTGGTTCCCAATGGAGTTTTTAAGTCTATGTTTCCCATTCCTGTTATATCAAGACACTGATTATTAGCCAAACGAACTTTACCAAAGTTACCTGTTCGTAGTTTCTTCATCATCTTCGTGCTAGAAATATCCTGAAAAGATGCTCCTGAATCCATAATCCAGTCTTCAACAGGATTCTCGACATAACATATAAGCGCATCATCTGAATCATCTGATGCTGATGTGGCAGCGTTCACCTCTTTCTTTTCTTTAGGTGGGTTGGTGCATTGACTTCTGAAGTGCCCGTTTTCTTCACAATTCCAGCAAACTATGTCTTTCCTTGGTTTTGCTGATCTTGACTTACTTCTTCGTTTAGACTTTGATCTTCCTCTGTTTCCTCCCCTACTACTGTTTCTTCCTCTACCCTTTGTACTGAGTAACGAACTTGTCTCTCCAATGCTTCTTCTTCTCGAATCCTCACTTAGAATCAAATCACGAACCTTACTGAACGTGAGAGCTTCGGATCCAACTGACCCGGTAACTGCAGTGATTGTTCCCGACTAGCTGTCAGGTAATGAGGATAAAAGTAGGCACACTTGTAGTTCATCATCTAACTTGAAATTAACAGAAGACAAACGAGACAAGTGAGAATTAAACAGGTTAATATGAGCAGTAACTGAACTTCCCTCTTTCATGCGCGTGTTAACTAACTCCCGTATTAGGAACACTTTATTGGCAGCAGATGGCTTCTCGTACATGTTTGACAACGCTTTCATAATCCCACGCGATGTGGTTTGTTCTAGGATGTTGTATGCAACATTCATTGATAGAGTAAGCCGGATTGTTGACATAGCCTTCTTGTCAAGTGTTGTCCAAGCTGGTGTTATCGGTGTAGGAGGAGTCCCTAGAGCCGAATCCAAATCCTTTTGTACTAGCAAATCCGTGATTTGCATCTTCCACCATCCAAAATTCTGCCCATCAAATACCACAATTCTGGTATTCCCGTCTTCAGCCATTAATTCTGTTTTCTGGACAAAACAGAACCAATCAGCAACAACAGTTCGGTTCTCAAACTGATCAGCAGCAGCTGCGTTCGGTGGGTCAGGGATGACTGCGGTTAACTGCAACAAATCTGGGTTGTCTTCCAGCAAAACCCTAGCAGTTAGCTAGGATCGGTTTTGGGTGGGTTACCGCTGGGTTGGTGTTCTTCGATGATCAAGAGCCGAGCCTGGCTCTGATAGCAGTTGTTAGGTATCGAAGCACACACACGCGAACAGAAATCAAAGAACAAAGAAACACGAGAGATTTACGTGGTTCGGTTACAGTGTGTATACGTCCACGGGGGCAACTAGGGTTTATTATTTAGTGATGATAGATTACAAGTACAAGAGATATATTTATAGTCTAGCTAATTAGGGTTTAACCCTTTGCTAATCTTGTTGAACAAGAAACTAACAAACTGGGCTTGAGCTATTAGGGCTGGCCAGGCCCGTCTTTGTCTTTCCTCTAACTTTTGACTAACCCATCAATGGGCTGATGGGCTGGGCTGAAGACAACACATCTCCAACAGAAGGTTGTATGATTGTTCCAGTTTAGAAAATCTATGATGTTCGACATTTATGAGTTTCCGTATGTGTTTAGTGTTGTTAATTTGTTGAAACTTAAATTAGTGATGTTAATTGGTTGAAATGTGAATTTTATTTCTAGATATTATGAATATAGACACATTTTTCCTTAGACAATTATCAAACCTTGAATCATTTTCTTCAAGTAGATGTTTTTTATTATTATATCACAATTTGATGAACCTTACCCCGACCAGAACCGTTGAGCCAACCTGAAATTTTTTTGTGTTCGGTTCTATGAAGCTGAAGCATCTAAAAACATTGAACCTACTAGAACAAATTCCTGGATCAGCCACTTTTTACAAGGAGAAAGTATTCTAGTTTGTATAGTTTTTTTCTTAATTTTATGTATAACGATAGTTACTAGCATTGTTGTAATATGTGTCAGGCCAAAGGCATCAAAGGTACTAGTTCATCCTCTGTTTTGGAGTTATGATAGGCGGCTGTCGTTTTTGAGTGAAGTGAGTCAATGGTTAGAAAACCAAAGCAATGCCTTTCTAATTCCACTATTAGAAGACAGAAGTTGTTTGGTTTTCCCTAATACCGGGTGGCAATGTAAAGTGCGTGGAGATTTCCTTGATGAAATGGGGCGTACAAGGAGCTACAACTTCAACACGGTTAGAGACTTACTTTGGGATACAGAGGATAATTTCTATGGACTTCCTACAAACATTAAGGTTAGAATTTTCATGACATTCAAGTTATATATGAACCGGGGGTTGTTTGTGTTTCGGAAAAACAAAACGTAGCTAAAAAGAGAAATCTCAAATGTTTTAAACCTGCTAAATCATTGTTTTGCAACATAGTTAAGCCTATCAGGTACATTAATTGTTTATAATTCTAAAATAGAAATGAACAAATGAGTAAAGGGGTCTGGAGGAGAACCCATTTGTGCACTTAAATGTTATATGTCTTAGCTGTTTGGTTGACCCGTGTGTTTGACAGAACCTATTGGGAGGTACGCGAGAAGGGGTTGATCTCTACTTTCGTAATTTGTTTCCTAAGGTATATAATTTTATGCGTTTTCACTGCAAGCAAGAAGAAACATGGTTCTGGAAGAAGTACATGGATAGAGATTATTTGTATGGAAGAAGTACATGGATATAGGTTTTGTATGGCTGGGATTATAAAACATGTAGATAAATGAGAGGATTTTACGTTGAAGACCAAGTTTAATTTTTGTTTTTAACTTAAACATCTAGATATTATTCTAGGATAATTGGAATTCCTCAAGACAACAGCTAGAAATTCCAGGGAGCCAATCACACGAGGGACCCCTGAACAAAACCCATGATCTCCATATTAGAAGACCATAACATTACCCTAAGAGAGTTGATATTGTGCCGATAGAAAACCAAAAAAATATATATATAAATATATAATGGCTTGTATATTGCTTGTGTGAAAAATCTTGATTATATATCTTCCATTTAGAAACTGATTTGACGATTCAAATGAAAAACAACACTTATCCCATGAATCACTATTAATTTGGCTATTTGCATAGAATACATTGTATTATGGCCGAAACTAATTAACATATATGCTCAATGTCTCAAAACTATAAATTATTAATTAGACTAAATGTCTCAAAATCATTCTATTAATTAGGATATCAAATAAATAAGTGAAAACGAAGCCCGTGCTCTTGAATTACCTAACTCAGATAATTTTTTTATTTTTATTTCTTTTTTGAAATCAACAAGTTAATTTAATATTCATCTTGCTAATACTAAAATTACCAATAAAGAATTTGTGTTCAACACGAGTCTCTTATTATATATTTCACACTTCTTAGACGAATGTATAATGTTGGAAACTCCCAACTTCGAGCATCAAAATCTCATTTATCTTTGATTCATTTAAGACACGATTTGATATGTTGTGAAGCTCACATACACCGACTAGAAAATAACAATTTTATTAATCCCAATTTTATTACATATATTTATGTCACACCCCGATCAAAGACGGCGGAACATGCCGGGGTGCAACGTGATTGGAAAAATACACAAGACACTATTTAAAGTGACAATATTTAATCAACTCATTCACTTCATAAATCAATAAACAAACACATCTCGTTCATATAAACAAATTTGGAAACAAGTAGTAATCATATTGTTCGTTTTACTAATACCCTAATAGTCTTTGTAACGTTTTTTATCAAGACCTCGAGTCAACAAAAGTCAAACATGTAACATGCATAAAATAATATTTGTCAACACGTATGTTGGTGAGCAATTTCACAGTTTGAGTATATATAATATGAGCTAAATCCACAAACGTATATGAGACTATAAATAAAAGCATCAATCGTGGCATATAAAACATATGTAAATGAGGATCCTTTCTACTCGGTAACAACCGACATACTCGGATAATGAGGCCCTATTCTACTAGCACAAGGCTAAGTAGTTAGGGGAGCGTATGTTCATATTTAATGAGGCTCAACAACAACATAAAAATAAACACTCGCGCACGTAAAGCATATGAGGCATATAACGCACAAAAGAGCAAGTATTCCAAGTATCATATACCCTAAAGTTTGTGGTTTGATAAAAATGTATAATAAATCATTCTTGTTTTAAATAAGTATGCATGTTACCCCCAAAACATAAAAGGGAAAACGGGGGATGAAATGTACTCACCTCGATTGACGAATCGAGAACTAATAAATGATCGACATATAGAAAGCTTGTGAACGAAACAAACAAATCCGACTTGAAAGCTAATTGAAAACGTATAAATAAAATATATTAATGAACTGGAACTTTAGTTGAAACTACATTTGAAGCATTGAATGAGAATGTTCGGTTGTTAATCGGGTTACCGGTTAATTTGTTAACGATTAGGGACTCGTACTTAATTGGTAATTTAAAAATAAAATAATATTATTTTATTCAGGCTTTTAAACAACTATACCAATATTAAATAGAAACAAGACAGGTTTTAAATCAAGGGTTCGGTTTTATAAAAGATAGTAAAGCTTATAATGATATTATTAATGATAAAAGATGGTAAGGATAATAATGACTTTAAATTATGTTATATATATATATATAAGATCATGATGATAATAACATATATAAATATATTACCACTTGAGAATTGTTTTTAAAACTGATAATAGTAGTAGTAATAGTAAATATAATAATTATTAATTTTGTTGTTGAATATATCATTAATAGATTTATAAGTTTTAATAATAATAATAATTATTATTATTATAATAATAATTTTATGTGCCATATTAATAATAACTAATACTTATAACATTTTAATAATAGTAGTATTAGTGATAACAAGATATAACTCGAGTGACGATGACGTTAAATGGTAACTATGCCCGACATGGGTTTCGGTTTAATAAAACAAGTAGATAATATTAACAATATTAGATTCTAATAATATTCCTTAATAATCATAATAATAATGATAATGATAATCATAATAATAATAATCTATTATTATGAAAATAATGATAATAATAATTGTTTTGTTAAATGATAATAATAACAATAATAATAGTGATAATAATAATAATAATAATAATAATAATAATAATAATTAATATTATCTTATTAATAATAATAATAGTAATAATAATAATAATAATATATATTATCTAGATAATACGTATAATGTTAATAAAAATAGTGATATTAACTTGAGTAACCCGTTAACAAAAACAAACCGAGGTTGGTCACGGAGAGAATCGAACCCGTGACCTCAAGCTTAATAACTAGCGTACAAGCCGAACGAACCAAGATAACAATTTGTTAAACAAACTCAAAGTTAAACACACAATTGTTAATTTACCTATTAGTTGTTCACGAGTCGTCGGAGGAATGTTTGCCGGAGATGTGCCAGAAATACGAACCGGAGAGAAAGAGAGTGAGAGAGAGAGGGAGAGAAAACAGAAAGTGAGATAAAGAGAGAGACGACGCGAGAGAGAGAGAGAGAGAGAGATGGAGAGACAGAACACCGGGAGCCACGGCACCGGCGGCCGGTTTTCCGGTCGCCGAAAAAAAAATCCGAAGAGGGGAGAGAAGGAGGGTTGGGTGCGAGGTGATACCGGAGAACCGAGAGGGGGAAGAGGGAGTGCGGCTGGAGGTGGGGGGTGCTCACCGGAGGTTCGGGCTCGCCGGAAAAACGGCTAGGGGTGGCGGATGAGTTAAATAAGTTAGGGTTAGGGTTTGTGGTGGTTAGTGGTGGTGCGTCGAAAAAACAGGGGAGAAATGGGTGGCCGGAAATCGCCGACGAAGTCGCCGGTCGTCAGAAATCGGCGCCGGAAAACGAAAGAGAAAGGGAGGCGGCTGGTGATGTTTGAATAATATGGTAGGGTTAGGTTACGTTTGGTTTATATATGTATGCATATTTTTCACAAAAGACCCCTAAAGTTCTACATATTTTATAAAAGGAGTATTAAACTTAATAAATGTTAATATAGATTTGGAAATGGCAAGTATTACCCTTACAATTTATAAACTAATTTATGTTAACTAAACAACGATTAGTACATGCCTACATGATGAGTTTTGATGAACTAAGTACGTGAAAAATTTAAAGATCGACTAAAATGATTAGCAAAATTACAGAGTCGGGTTTACAATACAATACGGGTATGAAGTATAATTTATTACAATAAAATGCGAAAGAAAATCTAAAACCCAAATTTGACGAATGTCACAGTATCCACAACTTTTTGGAAATTTCGTCCTGAAATTAAAATAAATTTAAAGAAAAGTAATTATTAACAATGTTTTCTTTAGTAAGATAGTTGCATGAACAATTTAAGCAAAAGAATAACGTCAAATCTTTGCATGACTCGAAAAACGCTACAAACGAGAACATGATAAAGGCACTTATATATAGGATGTACCAACGGCGTATCCACCATGCCCTTATCATAACTCGCATTTCTACCGTTTTTCCGCTATCATCCTCAGGTCTGAGTTATCGCACACAGACGTACTTACCATGGCTTCCATATGGGGATTTCGATAATTAAGTGTACACTCATAATTATTTAGATCGTCGTATGATCCATATGGTTCGTTTCATTGCGTGGTTTAAAAGACATATTTATTTTGAAATATTTAACATAGATGTGTAAATAGATTTGTTGAATTTTACCAATATTGACAAAACAGTACTAGTGGTTGAAAATTTCGGGATTGACTTTTTAATAAGTAGAAAAAATGGGGTACATAATTGAAGCAACAAAATACGACGGTATAAATCAAGGTGATAATAACAGTTCGGTTGAAATGAGTAAAGACGATCGATTAAATAACAAAAAAAAAATATTTTAGGGTAAACAATATGAAATGAGATTTAAAGTCAAATGTCATCAAAGTGAAAAGAATAAACAAATCCCTAAGCTCCATGGTTGTACGTCGGGACACTAAAATTTAGTATAAAATTCGATGAGTGAAAAATGAGAAAAATCCAATAAGTGAGTACATGAGGTCGGGATAAACAATGATACAAGTAATAATAGCATACGATGAGTTTCATACGTGAACAACTTGAGGTTATGAGTAATTGAGAATTCGATTGCGTGAAATCACAAGAATGAGGTGAGTTTTGGGGTGACGCATACGTGTATCAATATAAATAAAATAGTATTTGATTAACAATCAAAACAATCAATGAAATGTGATAAAACGTAATTACGACCACTATTGTGAAACCATTTATATAATCGTCATCATAATAACGGTTTCCAATAGCGCCAAAACTTGCGGACAACCACACATAGGCCGCTAATAGATTAGATAAAATGATATAGAATAATGTATAGAATTGTGTTTCCATAAATGCTCAAATATGAATAAGATAGTCATGGAAATATCGTTTAAAAGATAAACAGAATTTGTAGCGAAATTGAGGCTATGAAAATATTACACAAATTGTTATTGAATAGTTTGAATTCGGTCATGAATAATCAAAAACATCAAAATGAAATCTCATGTGCATAATATTGTCATCGAAACATCTAATTAAATGAAAAAGAAAAAAAATCGCAATAATTGTGAGACTCAAATTAATGTCGAAATATGTAAATCGCGTAGCGTATAATAGAATAAAATTGCAAATGAGGTATTAAGTAAGGCCGTTTTATTGTTTCTAAAAAATGTGCATAATAACCAAGCATCGCGGCAACGCATTGCTAGGGAAAATATTTAATTCATTATTGAATGTAAATCTTGTAAGCCAAATTGTTAAAGAAGGTTGTATACATAAAGTCGGTTGTGATAAAAAAAAGTTATTAATAACATAGTGCTTGCGATAATAAGAAGTAATAGTTTGCGTAAATCGTTATTGAGCAAGAATTTGTGTTACAATAGAAAATATTTATAAACGCGTCCCAAAAGATTTGCAAAGCCATGGTCATTGAGTTTATGCAATATGATGAAAGTTGTAATTTATTACTAAATAAATCCCGCATTCAACATTCAAAATGAAACCTCGTATTTATAAAGTTTTTATGAGATTTATCACCTTAGGTGACAATATTTATAAATCTTGAAATTCTCCCATATATTCGTTTAATAATCTTTGAAAGCAAATCCTCATAATAAAACTTTTGTTGTCATGACAAATCTTAGATTTTTGAAAGATGATTTATAAGATTTGTACGATATGTAAATTGTTAATCTTGAAAGAGTTTATAATTTGAAAGTGATTATTTGAACACATGGGGTTGTTATAAATACACTAGTTATATATATATAATAAGAAAAAATTTAGAGGAAAAACGAAGCTTGCCTGCGTAGGGAGGGGTTTTAGGCTTCGTACGGTGAATGGTTTGGAAATTTAGTGGTAAGTGAGAGTGTTTAGGTCGTCTGAGTGCGTTAGGCTTAGATGATTTGTGTGATTAGTGGTTGGGCTACTAAGTGAGGTTTGGCTTATATGAGCTCGGGCTAAGTTGATGGGTTGGATAATTCAAAACCTTAACCAGTTTGGTTTGAGATTCGGTATATACATGTATTTAGTAAAGAGTGTTTGGGTTGCTATTTTGATATCAAACTCTATGGTTGGATGAGAACGGTGTGTCGATATGGTTTGTGACTCGACATAGTATGGGTCGAAAGGTTTTGAGTCATAGTTGGGTAAACTTTGGTTTGTATATGTTCAAAGCATTTGTGGGTGTGTTTGTCAGTGTCTTCGAAGTATCGGGAAAACAAGTTTGATTGGTTTTCATGGTGTAAAAGTGTAAGTATTTAACGCTTTTTGTTGGGTTAATGTTGTACATCTTGGGTCTTGCATGGGGTTTGAGTTGGTGAGACTTATGGATGATTAGGTTTCGTTCATATTAAGGGAAGACTCGAGTACGTGGGAAAGCTTTTGTAGTGGAGGGATGGTTTGGCTTGAGGCGGTAGTTTGGGGGGGAAACGGGTATTTGGGAACTTGTGGTTTTGTGTAGGGAGATTTGTTTTTGACTAATAATATGTATTAAATTGAAAATATTATAATTTATAAATAATGTTTGAAGCATCCATTAAAAATTTGATGATAAAATTACAAGTTAATACATATATGAGTATATATATTATATAAACAGAATTTTTGGAGATCCGAGCATGTGAATCACACAATTTTTTTTTAAAGATTAAAATAATTTATTTTTTTATTTTTTGCTTATGAGAAATTTAAAATACGTAATTGAATGTTAAATTTTGTTATGAGGTTTCAACATTAAATGATGATGTCGTTTTGAGAATACAAAGTGGCGAAGATTTTTTTTTTATTTTTTTATTTATATTTTTTTACCAAGTTCCTTATTTATTATTGTGTAACGAAAATATCATGGTAGGTTAAAATGACCAGCATTATAAATCGAGAAATCGCGAGTAAACAATTTTTTTTGTCTTTAAAGTAAAATTTCTATGAAGTTTTGCATGAGAATTTCAAGAAGATTACAAGCTATAAGTTTGTGACTTTCTGGAAAAATCATGGCAGAACTATCATAAGAAATTTTCTTTTAAAACGCGGAAAATCGTATAATGTAAATTTTTATTTGTGAAAATTTATAATGAAACAAAGATTACATAATGAAAGTTGTTATGAAAATAAATTTGGGTAGCGAAAATTTTTACCACGTGTATTATATAATGTAGTATAATTAAAGATGTCGTGATGTGACAATCGTCAATTTCAGGTTAACTCCGTTAACTCAACTCCGTCAATTCAAACTTAAAGATCACTGAATCTATAACGCACACCTCATTACATTTAAACTAGGGTTTAAATGACGCTTAACACTTACTACATGTGTAGTCTTTTGGGAATTGCACCGAAACGCAAATGAGTTGACGCAAACGATTGGTGAATAAACGAAAAACGTCAAAACAATAATTATGTGATAATTATGTGTTAGACTTATGTGTTATGTGATAACATAGTATAAAACGCTAACTCAAGATGCAAACTAGTTAATTTAGGCTAGAAAAGTACAAGTTAGAAGTTGAGGGACCAAAGTGTAATATATTATTATTAATAATATTAAAACCCTAACCTCCTTCTCTCCCTCACAAACCCGATCGGCCAGCCCCTTTCTCCCCTCCCTCTTGCGACGGCAGCCTCACACACACACACACATATCACACTCGTTTAAGCTTGATTCTTCATAATCGGAGCATCCTACACTCGTTTCTAAGCACCCCTCACGTTTCCCTTGGTTTATTTCTGCGTTTCAAGGTATAAATATGAAACCCTAACTATTGAATATCATATTAAGTGTTCTTATGATTGATTATTCCTAGAGGATGATTGATTATGTATTGGTTGTTGATATTGAGGATCATATGTGATTTTGAACGGTGAAAGATTGATGAATCGTTGATTGTTTGTAAACCCTAGAGGGTTGCTACTGATTTTCTATGATTAATTATGTGTATTACATGTTTTGGGTTATGTCGTATGCTTAGGATGCATGTTAGATGATTGTTTAGGCTTGCTGAGTTTTTGACAGCAGTGATTGTTAAGATTGAATGATGTGTAACTTGTTGAATATAAAAGCAAACTGAGCAAATTATGAGTCTACAAGGTAGTACTCTGAGTCTAGTTTTCAGAAAGTCCAACCACGCCAAATTTGGAGGTGTTTTGGTTGGTCAAACGATTTAATTGTGATTAAAAGTCAAAACTGGTACTGGACAGATTGTAACTTATGTTTAGACGACTGTAAATAAATGTTAATATGGAAATTGGTTGAGGTTGTTAACACTACGGGGTACTTTGTTGAGTCTAGTTTCTAAAGAATATAAATTTGCAATTTTTGGACGTGTAAAAGTTAACCTTTATGATTTTACAAAAACGTTGTGCAAAGCTGAGCTGTTAGACCTGCTGTTAGGTTGTTTTGTAAATGTTATATCTCATGAACTACAAGACCAATTGGGTTGGTTCCACTTCTGGAAGTTGACTTATTGAGTTAGGAACCTAACCCAAGTGGTCTTGCATTTATTGGATTTTTCGTTTAACGGGAATTTCAAATAACATTCTGTTGCGCATGAATTTGACTGTTATGAGTTTGCTGTAATGATTTGATTATTGTGAGAAACCCATGTGGAATAAAAATATAATAAAATATGTTCTGGAAACCTAAGACATATATGCTTTTGTGATGATTTTTGGTAAATTAATTGTGATGCTATGATCGGTGGGATAGACTAGTTTTACAAGTAGAATTCTGTCGTTAAGAAGCTAGTTGCTGAATTTTGTGAAAGTTGCATGAAACAACGTGATTGCTAATTTATTATCGTGTTTTGACCAAATTGCCCTTGCGGTGAATAATTGCTAATTGATTGTCATGATTTGACCAAATTGCCATCGTGGGGAATAATTGCTAGTTAATTGTTATGTGTTGACCAAATTGCCCTTACGGGGAGTAATTGCTAGTGATGTACATTATGAATACATGACACGTAAATAATTGCTCACACATGTAACGTATCACAAATACACTTGTTAAAGTCACACACGATTCACAAACGAAACACGAAACATGTTGTGTGCATAGGTATTATGTGCCGAGTCTAGAGACTCGATAATAGTTCCGACACTTAGAAAATCTCCTTGTTGTTTTAGAACGCTAGAGATAGTTTTTCTGTGACGCGCATCTTGGTGAATTATTTTGGGAATACTTCGCAAACAGTGAGTTCACTTACCCCTTTTTAACTGTTTTCAAACGCTTTTCACTTGGGGGAGATAACATACTCCGAAAACGCATTTAAGATTTTGTTAGTATAAATTATATATCACTTGTAAAGACTAAGTGGCAAACGCGTTAACTAAAGTCCTTCATTCACATCGAACCGTTTAATATTGGATAATAGCGAGTCATTGTTGAGTAGTACTACTGGGTTTGACAAACCCCACCCAACGCTAAACTCGACTGGAGGTCGAGTGGGTGTAATCTTGGCTAAACACATACCATGGTCGGGATAGACCTGGTGGCAAGGCAAATGATAAACAGTCAGCTTCGGTGTCGAACACTTAGTAATACTTGTTTTATAGGCTAGCTACCTATAGATATATAATTGACTTAACACTATCTGGTAACGCAAAACGCTTAACGCAAAACGCTTAATGCAAAACGCTAAACGCTTTATTTTATATAAACTTGTGAACTCACCAACCCCGTGTTGACACTTTTAGTATGTTAGTCTCAGGTAGCCGAGGCGGGCGCGCGGTTTAGGATCATGCATTGCTTGAAACACTTTTAATTATGCAAACTTATTTTAAACTGTTATCTTTGGGTTTTAAGTCGTCCGGCGTGACGCAACATTGGTTTTTATGGTTTTACGCTTCCGCATTTAATTACTCGTAAACGTTTTCATGGTTTTGAAACTTTGTTTTATGGTTTGATTATAACTAATGATTCCGATCCGGTTAGTTCACACCCTCTGACGGTAAAACTCCGTTAGTGGATTTTGAGGGTGTGACACGTGAGAAGTTTAAATAATCAAAATTTTGAAGTGATTGTCCAAAATAAACGGAATAGTTATAAAAATAAAATTTTATAAAATTTTGTAAAAGGACTTTAAAGACGATTTAAAGTTTATACAATAGGGAATTCACTTGAAAAGTTGAGGTGAAATTTATCATAAAACAAAACCTTCTTAATATCTTAAAATAATGAAATTCGTATAATAAGATTTTTTTTTTGTAAACAGTCTTAATGAAAATAAATGGCATATTAAAAATCATTATGAATAGATCAAACTCTATATATACATATATTTATTTATTTGTTATTATTTTTTTTTGTAATGAAGAGATTTTAATAAACGAAATTTGCAATAAAAATCCTTGTGAAATCAAAATGATAAAGTTGGTGTAAAATTTTACCATATAAAATCGTGATCTAAAATTATTAACAATAAAAAAAATATAACATTTATAAATGAAAACTTGTGATAAGAATTTATAACAAAATAAATGAAAAAATGGTTTAAATTCTTGAAACGTAATAATAATGTTTTAAGATTTAAAGGCGGAGAAATCGTGCATGAACCACCATGAATTGATATTCCGACACTAAAAACCTTTAATACAAAAATACAATGTTGGAGTCTAAACATGTGCACGTACCACCGCGTCTTTTTCATGTCTTCGACTCAAATAACGATTGTAACAAAAACAATAAATCAGAATACAACGTCATGTCAAAACACTAGTCCACGAAATCACCGTAGTTCTATTGTTTTAACACCGAAAATTAGGATGCCGGGCGGAACGCTCGCATTCGACAACTTAAAGTGGTCCTCTCATATGAGACAATCTTTAAGG
This sequence comes from Bidens hawaiensis, assembly GCF_021521415.1. Classification (NCBI taxonomy): domain Eukaryota; kingdom Viridiplantae; phylum Streptophyta; class Magnoliopsida; order Asterales; family Asteraceae; genus Bidens; species Bidens hawaiensis. Next base: position 38,135 of record NW_027497384.1, on the reverse strand, counting down.
AGATTTGAAACAACGGGATCCAAATTAAGCTCGTGATCCATAAAACACAATAAAAACTAGTGTTTTTGCGTTTTAGGGTAAGGATACCTTGGAGTACTATGAAAATGTGTGTATGTGTATATATAAAACTAAACAAAAGTAAGGTAAGGATACCGTAGTATGTTTCGAGTATTTGTGTATATATGCGATTTGATGAAGCAAATAAGTATATAAATAAACAAGTGTATTTTACAATCATGTAGGGTAAACACGTATAGGCAACACGTATAAGGAACACAAGGTAAAGACTATACTAGGTCGTTACGTCTAACCACCTATCCTATAGTCTTGTGGCTCTGATACCAATCTGTCATACCCCGACCAAAGGCGGAGGAACATGCCGGGGTGCAACGTGATTGGAAAAATACACAAGACACTATTTAAAGTAACAATATTTAATCAACTCATTCACTTCATAAATCAATAAACAAACACATCTCGTTCATATAAACAAATTTGGAAACAAGTAGTAATCATATTGTTCGTTTTACTAATACCCTAATAGTCTTGGTAACGTTTTTCATCAAGTCCTCGAGTCAACAAAAGTCAAACCTGTAACATGCATAAAATAATATTTGTCAACATGTATGTTGGTGAGCAATTTCACAGTTTGAGTATATATAATATGAGCGAAATCCACAAACGTATATGAGACTATAAATAAAAGCATCAATCGTGGCATATAAAACATATGTAAATGAGGATCCTTTCTACTCGGTAACAACCGACATACTCGGATAATGAGGCCCTATTCTACTAGGACAAGGCTAAGTAGTTAGGGGAGCGTATGATCAAACTTAATAAGGCTCAACAACAACATAAAAATAAACACTCGCGCACGTAAAGCATATGAGGCATATAACGCACAAAAGAGCAAGTATTCCAAGTATCATATACCCTAAAGTTTGTGGTTTGATAAAAGTGTATAATAAATCATTCTTGTTTTAAATAAATATGCATGTTACCCCCAAAACATAAAAGGGAAACGGGGGATGAAATGTACTCACCTCGATTCACGAATCTAGAACTAATAAATGATCGACATATAGAAAGCTTGTGAACGAAACGAACAAATCCGACTTGAAAGCTAATTGAAAACGTATAAATAAAATATATTAATGAACTTGAACTTTAGTTGAAACTACATTTGAAGCATTGAATGAGAATGTTCGGTTGTTAATCGGGTTACCGATTAATTTGTTAACGATTAGGGACTCGTACTTAATTGGTAATTTAAAAATAAAATAATATTATTTTATTTAGGCTTTTAAATAACTATACCAATATTAAATAGAAACAAGACGGGTTTTAAATCAAGGGTTCGGTTTTACAAAAGATAGTAAAGCTTATAATGATATTATTAATGATAAAAGATGGTAAGGATAATAATGACTTTAAATTATGTTATATATATATATATATAAGATCATGATGATAATAACATATATAAATATACTACCACTTGAGAATTGTTTTTAAAACTAATAATAGTAGTAGTAATAGTAAATATAATAATTATTAATTTTGTTGTTGAATATATCATTAATAGATTTATAAGTTTTAATAATAATAATCGTTATTATTATTATAATAATTTTATGTGTCATATTAATAATAACTAATACTTATAACATTTTAATAATAGTAGTATTAGTGATAACAAGATATAACTCGAGTGACGATGACGTTAAATGGTAACTATGCCTGACATGGGTTTCGGTTTAATAAAACAAGTAGATAATATTAACAATATTAGATTCTAATAATATTCCTTAATAATCATAATAATAATGATAATGATAATCATAATAATAATAATCTATTATTATGAAAATAAGATAATAATAATTGTTTTGTTAAATGATAATAATAACAAAAATAATAGTGATAATAATAATAATAATTAATATTATCTTATTAATAATAATAATAGTAATAATAATAATAATATATATTATCTAGATAATACGTATAATGTTAATAAAAATAGTGATATTAACTTGAGTAACCCGTTAACAAAGACAAACCGAGGTTGGTCACGGAGAGAATCGAACCCGTGACCTCAAGCTTAATAACTAGCGTACAAGCCGAACGAACCAAGATCACAATTTGTTAAACAAACTCAAAGTTAAACACACAATTGTTAATTTACCTATTAGTTGTTCACGAGTCGTCGGAGGAATGTTTGCCGGAGATATGCCGGAAATACGAACCGGAGAGAAAGAGTGTGAGAGAGAGGGGGAGAGAAAATAGAAAGTGAGATAAAGAGAGAGACGACGCGAGATAGAGAGATGGAGAGACGGAACACCGGGAGCCACGGCACCAGCGGCCGGTTTTCCGGTCGCCGAAAAACGAATCCGAAGAGGGGAGAGAAGGAGGGTTGGGTGCGGGGTGATACCGGAGAACCGAGAGGGGGAAGAGGGAGTGCGGCTGGAGGTGGGGGGTGCTCGCCGGAAAAACGGCTAGGGGTGGCGGCTGAGTTAAATAAGTTAGGGTTAGGGTTTGTGGTGGTCAGTGGTGGTGCGTCGGAAAAACAGGGGAGAAATGGGTGGTCGGAAATCGCCGACGAAGTCGCCGGTCGCCGGAAATTGGCGCCGAAAAACGAAAGAGAAAGGGAGGCGGCTGGTGATGTTTGAATAATATGGTAGGGTTAGGTTAAGTTTGGTTTATATATGTATGCATATTTTTCACAAAAGGCCCCTAAAGTTCTACATATTTTATAAAAGGAGTATTAAACTTAATAAATGTTAATATAGATTTGGAAATGGCAAGTATTACCCCTTACAATTTATAAACTAATTTATGTTAAGTAAACAACGATTAGTACATGCCTACATGATGAGTTTTGATGAACTAAGTACGTGAAAAATTTAAAGATCGACTAAAATGATTAACAAAATTACAGGGTCGGGTTTACAATACAATACGGGTATGAAGTATAATTTATTACAATAAAATGCGAAAGAAAATCTAAAACCCGAATTTAACGAATGTCACAATTTATTTGTGTTCAAAGATTAACAACTTGTTTACTAATTTTTCTCACATATTATACTTAAATTCTAGTATGCTACAATTCACTACCTCTTACATTTGATATGACATGATATTATATAGTCCCTAATAAGGTAATATTTCTTTCTCACTAAGATAACTTATATGAGTATATATATATATATATATATATATATATATATATATATATATATGACTCTAGCTGTGTCACATAACTATTGACTTTATGTTACACATTACTTCTTCTTCTCTTTTAATGATATGCTTCATGTATACAACGTAATCTATTATTTTCACAACAAACTTACTTTATTGAAAAGAATAAAGGTTAACTAAAAGTATAAAGTTGAAATAAACTCCTCTTTTTATGATAAGCACTACATGTTATTGTTATTGAATGCTTTCTCATCTAATCTTTTTTTAATAGCAATGACAATTCAGGTTCAATGGTATGCCTATTCATAGCTCATGTATGTTCATACCTCAAACAACTGTCAATCGTTAGTTTGATGCTCGATGATGGCCCCAATCCGTTCCCGGAGGAAACCGACTACCTCGTAAAACTCGTTGCCTTGCATATGCCTTGAGAGCACAAATGCACAATGACATCCCCTGTTAATGACAACAAAATTTAGTGCTAAGCAGGATTTGAACTCGCAACCTTTAAGACACAGAGTTCTTCACCATATCAACAGGTGCCCGTGGACCAAATGGCCACTGGCGAGTGCGTTCTTATCTAATATTTGCCTCTCACTTTGACAAAAGGAATCACTTATTTGAATTTGACATGTATCAATGGTTTTTACATTGGTTTTTATACAAGTCAAGAATGATATGGTTTTGTGGTAGTTATAACTTGTAATTCAACATTTATACGGTCAAAATAAAACAATATAAAATTACAGGTTTAGGTTCAATTGAGAAAATTGGTTAGTGTGAGAAGCCTAAAAAGGACCCAAATCAAAACAAAATGAAATTTAACTCACAAACGAATTCGAATTTTAAAAAACCGTTTTGGAGACTTTCTTTCCCTTGTCATGTCATGAGGGTTCCTAACCCAGAAAAAAAATAAAAAAAAATGAAAAAAAAATTCCATTGTGTTATATCAAAATAACACAATATGAACCTTTTTTTAAGTTTTTTGAAACAACTTGATTGAATTAATTTTAGCATTTAGGGTTTAGCTTTTGGGTTTAGCTTTTAGGTTTAGATTTTTAGGGGGCGGGGGCGAGGGGGGTTAGGTTTTTTGGGGGTGGGGGTGGGAGGGGTTAGGTTTTTAGGGGGGTGGTTTTTGGGGGTTTTAGATTTAGGTTTTTGGGGGGTGGGGGTTAGGTTTACGGGTTGGGGGGGGTGGGGGCGAAAATAAAATTTCATTTTTTTTCCGGGTTAGGTACCCCGATGATAAGAGAAAGAAAGTCTCTAAAGCGGTTTTTCAATATTCGAATTCGTTTTGTAAGTTAAATTTCATTTTGTTTTGAAAAATTCCTTCTTACACTAACCAATTTTCTCATTTTAACCCCACCCTAAAATTGCAATCGACTATCATTGGTTTTTCTCACATCAGCATTGTTTGTACTCTATATACTTTTATTAACAAATAACAAATAACCTATGTAAGCAACATACCTTTTTATAGATTTTAGGTTTAACATGTGACTCGTTAGATATAAATATTACTTTGTTCTTTTTAGAAAATAATAGCACTTTATTGCTATTCATGGATTTTGTTAGGTATTTAGTTTGCGTCAGTACATACATGATCATACATACAAACAAATTGACACATCATTAAAAAGGGACAAAGAAAATTGTGATGACTTTTTAAAAATCGTGATAAAGCCGATAGCTCAACACCTCAAAGGAAAGAAATGTTGAATTCAATGTCATCAAGTCATTTTTAATTATCTAAGGTTTACTTAATATCAAAGGAAAATCTGTATTACGAGTTAAGAGGTGTGAAGTGCATGCTCATTAAGACTATTCCGTGACTGACAAACCATGAGATTTCAAGAGAGTAACACCGTAACACCCTTACCAGAGGCAAGGGGCTAAGCCCTTGATTAGCGAGCAACACCCATGAGTAAATGGTAATTGAAAACCTCTATAACTTGTTTTAGGTCTATTTTGTTGGTAGAAATATCAATAGGATATAACTTTCAATAGTTAGATTGTAGGAACTAGGAAGTGATCCATCAATAATAATTGCATGATCGGCGTGATCCACTGTAGAACTTAGTAAGTAACTATACAACTATTAGTAACAACGTGATCCACTGTAGAACTTAAGTAGAACTTAAGTTACTGTTTATCATCAATAACTAAGTTATTGTTGATAGAAACAATTCTTTAGCAGTTTCTAAGTTACTACTTAAGTTTAGTGACCATCATTATAAGTATCGTTAATAGAATCGGTTCTTTAAGCTATAAAACTCGATGTATAATAATAGATCGAACTACTACACACAATCCTCATAAGGATAAAAGGAAACGAGTATTGAAGAAACATCACTAGAAAATAATCTACTATCGGTGCTTCACTCCGTTCGGCCCACTTTAATACCAACAAACAATCCAATGACAAAATTACCCATACGTAAAACTAAATAAACAAGATTATAACTCCATATACATGGGCATTTACGTCAAGAAACTCTTAATTTCAAGCAGAAGATCATGTTCCTCTATTCAACATTTCTCTCAATCTCTGAAGAGAATCAAGTCTTTGTAATTTTAGTTGTTGCTTAAACCTTTTGATGAAATCATCGGCTTTTGCATCTACACTTTCACCATGCACTCGAACCTCAGCTTTCTTTGTTGTCGGCCGCCTACGAGCAACATTCTCTTCCCCATCTGATGCTGCCCCATTCTTCTCGCTACCGGGTTTTGTTAGCTTGCTCGGTGATCTATTGGCCAGAGTCACACCAGACTTTTTCGCTGCTACAATAAATATATATTAAAACGTGATCATACAAGTAATAAATACACTCAACTCTATCACTACTAAAAAACGGTGACGGTCAAAACCAAAAATAAAATATAAATTGTAGTCAGGAAATTATAAATACTAAATTCCGATAAAACATTTTTTTATGAGAAACGGTCAGAAAAAATTTCCAACCACTTATTTTTCCGACAAAACATTTTTTTTTTTATCGGAAATCAATGAGAAACGTTTTTTCCAACCAAAATTTTAGTGGGAAACTAAGGTGATTTCTAATAAATAAGTAACTAGTAATGTCATGTGTCATTAATCTATGAGCCTAAGAATGTTTCTCCAGATTATTAATAACTCCTAAAAACTATATATGTTATACATAACTAGCAGTGTCACGTGATTTATAGTTTATAACTATTAATAATTCCTATAAACTATGTTAAATATTACCCAATATATGTGTTCGTTACTAACTATTTAATATTTTAGTGTAATATAACAAGAAAAAGTGCTTACAATCAGCTAACTCGTTGTCATGCGACTTAGCACTTGTAACATTATTGTGGTCTTCAACTGAATCATGATCTGGGTTGATGTGGGATATTTCATCTTTGCCGGAAGATGCGTGGCCGGAATGTTGAACCGAGAGGCGAGTTTGAACGACTTGACTCGATCCACCAATGAAAGAGTTCGAGTTCCTTCAGTTGGCGAGCCACCAGGTCGCTCCTCAGAATTAGTGTGGAAAGAAGAGAAAGAAAAATCAGTCGACTTAACTCGTTGCAAAAGAGACGGGCGAGGACTGAGTTGACTTGTCGGATCATATGATCCCGGGGTGGTGTAGAAGGATGATAAATTCAAAGACTTGACTCGTTCTAGCAACGAAGGTGATCGAATGAGTTGACTCGGTGTATTATGATAGTTGGGTGACTTAAAGTTAGAAGCTATGAAGATGGAGACAATCATGAGGTTAAGAACACAAAAAAGAATAGTGGGTGTGGACCAATCGGCTATGGAATTCAACATGGAAGCAATTGTCATGTTGATGAAACTGAAGACAAAGATTGTGGACTACCTATGTGTTTATAGACATGTAAATTAAGGTGATATAAATATAAAAAAAAGTGTGTTTACATTAATGAAGACAATTTAGATCATTGTCTTTATTTCTAATTTTCTATATGTGATATTGTATGAGTCAAAACTATGATCATCAAAGTCATGTGGGTTATATAAGTTTGATTACGTTTTAACAACATACTAATTTTATATTGCAAGCCGACATGTTTATCTTTTCCTTGAGTTTGTAGTTAATTTTTTTAATATAGAGAGAAAAGATAAATGAGTAAAATTCATGTGTTAGTAGTCAAACTATGATCATCAAATTCATGTGTTTATGAATATTAGACTGAAAGCTTTTTCTTAAACTGGTGGCTATAAGCTTGAAGCTGGTAGAAGCTTTTTTTAACAGCTAGCATTAGTAACGTTCAAATATAGAGTTTTTTCTCCAAACCTAAAAAGCGTTAAACTCCTCAAACAAATAAAGTTTTTTTTTATTAAATATGAGGTTTTTCTTAAAAGCTTAAAGTTATAAGCTCTTAAAAACTCATTATCAAACATAGATTAAAGGGTCGGGCCTTTTGAATTTATCATAGTCATAGACCCTTTTAGATGACTATAACTAAATTAATAAGATGATACATATGTCCGCTAATTTATAAGCATATTAGGGTGGTTTTAGGGGGCTTTAGGTTTAGGTTTTGTGGGAGTGGGGGGAGGGGGTGAGGGGTGGGTGGGGGGTTAGGTTTACGGGTTGGGGGGTGTTAGGTTTACGGGTTGGGGGTGGGGGCGAAAAAAAAGTTTTCTCTTTTTTTTCCCTGGGTTAGGAACCCCGATAACGAGGGAAAGAAAGTCTCTAAAGCGGTTTTTTAAAATTCGAATTCGTTTGTAAGTTATATTTCATTTTGTTTTGATTTGGATCCTTCTTAGCCTTCTCACTCTCATCAATTTTCTCCCTAACCATATTTTTCTATTCTTTTGATAGTTTAATATTGTATATTGTATAAATTAATGAGAAATTGGATTTTAATACTTTCAACTTTTGCTTATTGGCCGATGCCACTCCCAACTTACGAATTGGCTGTTGGCACTCCAAACTTTTCACATATTTCCCTGTTGTACTCCCGTCATTAAAAAATGCTAACGTCGTTAGTGTTCGGATCAAAAATATAAAATGGCTAAATTAATGGTAAAATCAAAACTTTTTTTAAAAATATATATTTCACCACCATCACTTCCCTCCGTCGCCACATCTCGCCACCACCTACCACCACACTACTTACACCGTCACCACCTGCCACCACCACCACCCACCATCGTAACCACTTACCACCACCACCACTGCAACCACCATAACCACCGACCCACCCGCCACCCCATCTGTTACCGCCTACCATCACCGGCTACACGAACCAGGTGGTGGTTGTGGTGGTAGGTGGGTGGTGACAGTGTTAGGTGGGTGGTTGTAGTGGTGGTGGTGGTAGTGGTAGTGGTGGTAGTGGAGGCTGTTGCGCGTAGGGGGGGTGGTTATGGGTGGTGGGTGGTTGCAGTAGTGGTGATAGGCGTTGGGTGGTGGTGGTGGTGGTGGTGGTGGTGGTGGTGGTGGGTGGTTATAGGTAATGGCTGGAGGTGTCGGTTGGTGGTGGATGGTAGTAGGTAGTGCAGTGAAGGAAGGTGATGGTGGTGGCTGGTGGGATATATTTAAAATAGGTTTTGATTTTACCTTTAAGCCATTTTACACTTTTTGCCCCAAACACGAACGACGTTAGTGTTTTTAACGACGGGAATGGTACATGAAAATTTGTGAAAAATTGGGAGTGTTAGCGACCAATTTATAAATTGGGAGTGCTAGCGGCCAATAGGCGAAAGTTGGAATTTTCAATTGATTTATGTTAATTACTAACGTTTTAATAATTGAAATTCAAGTTACTATTTCCCAACCTCACATCAAAACAATTTAACACGGTTTTTTTATTTGACTAATAAAAGTAATTATTGTAGAGACGTGAGTTATCTTGTTAGTTTTGATCGACAAAATAAAATTTGATACTTAAAGGTCTTTTATCTGTTTTCTTTTTCTCTCTCGTTAGTAAAAAAAAATTAGAGTTTTATTTGTGATGAGTCTATTTTCTAGATTTGAATTTCTTAATTAATACAAGATTCTATATTTTTGCGTAGTTGGGAATTAAGTACAAAGGAGCAAAGAACAACAAAATGTTAAAGTGATGGAATTAACACAGAAATTATTATAGCTCCTGAAGAGACAAAATTTGATGCTCAATCAGTAAAAAGAAAGGAAGTCGAAGTCGAAGATGATGATGATGATGATGATGATGATGAATTCAATACAAATCTAAGACCAGGTGTAGTGGCCAACGTTTTGATGAAAACGCGGGGGTACACCGCCCCCATGCGTTATGTTGATTTTTTTTGTGCGTTGTATCTAAAACGCGTAGAATGGCACGCAGATCCAAAAAAAGCCGTTGGTCTTGGAGCCGTTGGGCTTTTTTAAAAAAAAAATTTATATTAATTATATTTATACTATATAAACAAACCAAACTCATATTTTTTAACACATTCCTTCCAATCTATACCAATTTACACAAATATTTATATCTTTTACACTAATATTTATACTATCATGTTTCCAAACAACAACCAAAATATTATCGGTTTCGGTCAATATGCCCGTCAACCCAACCAAAATCCACAACCGAACCAATCTACCGCCCCGACGCCAACCGTACCCGTCACGCAAATGTATGACCCGCAAATGGTCGCGTACATTGCATATCTACAAAACGGTATGCCAAATGCGGTGCCCGGTTTCCAAAACCCGGCGACGAACATTTTTTCCGGTTCGGGTTCCCAACCCGCCCCGGAGACCCAACCCGAGGTCGAGTTCGTGCCGGAGACACAACCCGTCCCGGAGACCGTAGGCGGTTCGAACCAACGCGGACGTTCGAAAAAACACGCAAAGAAGCCCGCCGGCGAACCTCGGGTTTGAAAGACGGTGATCCAGTGGAGTCCCGACGAGTGCATACTATGTGCTCGTGCTTGGTGCCAGATATCGGAAGATGCCAAATGCGGTAGGTTTTTAAAATGCATATATATTTTTTTAAATTTCTTATAACAAACATTAAAATTGTAATGTTTTTATCTTTTTAGCGAACTATCAAAAAACGGGGGTATTTTGGCACAAAATTATAGAGAGGTTTCACACCTTGGCGGGGACTCGCGTCGAGAAAAAGATTCGTTACTGTCGAAATGGGTCGACATGAACACCAAATGCATGGCTTTCCATACGGTTTTCTCTCGGATGAATCGAACTAGGAGTAGCGGTGCCTCGGACGTGGAAGTCATGGATAACGCGTTGGTTGAGTTTCAACATAAGGTCGGCGGGACCTTCAACTACTTTGGCATTTGGAAAGACCTATTGAGGTTTCACCCAAAATGGGGCTTGGTGTTGGATGCCGAAGCCGAAGCCGACGGTGGCCTGAGTAAAAAAAAGTCTAAAACATCGTCTTCGGTTGATCCAGACACGCCCCGTTCCGACGCTCGAAACTTCAACTTAAGCGATAATGACCCCGTGAATACTACCGACATGCCTCGACCGGGGGGTAGAAGAACCAAAGGCAAAGGAAAGGGGAAAGGGGCCGGTTCGTCGTCGGCAACGGGTTCGAATCCCGAATTGGAAAGCCAATTCCAATTAATGAACTCTCGACTCCAAGATTTACACCAACTTGGAACCCAAAGACTTCAAGTAAATTTGGACGCCGTCGACCTACTTCGAAGGAATGGGATGGACAAAGACATCGAGATTTTATCAAACGAGCTATCCAAAGACGACCCGATAGTTCAATCTCCAAACGCCGCTCGACGAGCGAAAATTTTAGAAAAATATAAATGAGTTTTAGTTTTATAAGTATTATTTATGTTTTTTTATTTTAATTTGATGTATTTTTTTTTAATTTAGTTTAGTGTATTTTTTATTTGGAAGTTTAATATAATTTTTAATTTTATGTTAATTTATTTAAATGATTTAGTATTTAAAAAAACAAATAAAATTAATAATGACCGGGCGCCACGTGACGCATAATGCCTGGAGGTGGAGAGTTATGACTACAGCCTGTTTTTTCACGCATGGTCAAATCTAACTCTATTGAAAAATGACATCTTCGATTACCGAGAACAATGGCGGGAGATGCAAGGAGAGTAAGATCAAGATTCAAGGATCAAATTCAAATTCAATGTTAAAAGAGATCTTTGGAATCATTGTTCGTTTTCCATTACCGAGGTAAAACTTTTGAGCGCCATTGTTTAAATTAAGTTGTTATATTTATTGTTCATAAAATAAAATCATCTCATTATATATTTCATTCACCTTTTCCACTTCCATCTTCTCACATCGCCATTACAACGAGTTAAACATGCAGTCATCATCAAGCTCGATCTGGTTCCGGCGAGCTTAATCCTGAGCGAGATTTGTGGAATATCAAGTGAAAGTGGATTCAGAGGTATGGGATATTGGAGATTATTCTCATCGATGAAAAGGTAATACATATTTTTAATATTAATAATTGGGATGTTTCCACTTGAATTTCACATTTAGAGTTTCATAGTGTTTAGTAGGGGTGAGCACATAACCGAGTTAACCGAACATTACGGTTCGGTTATGGTTTTGATGTATGGTATAAACGAACCAAACCGAACCGATTATACATACAATATGCTGCTTTTCTTCTCCATGATTGTTTCTCTTATGATTTATAAGCCTTAACCATTTTACTTGTAATAGGAAGGAATTGCTTTACCGTGAGTGAAATAAAACTCCATTGTTTTGTTTACAATTAATATCCTAAACCTCCTGGATTGCTTTTCAATCTATTTTCTAAATCAAACTAAAACTACTAAATCATAAATAAAATTCTGGAACCGTAGATGCATGCATATATGAAACTAAAATCCAAATCGTTGGTAAATTTTGATTTGTTGTTCGTACCATATATACCCAAACACAAAACACCATATATTATCTAGCTTAGTTTGAACTTAATTTGTGGCATCCCACATGGATGGAAGGAGGATAATAATAGTACGTCCAGAGAAGCTAGCTATAAACACGTACGAGGATGTATATGACATTCAAAGTAAAGTAATCAAGGACGTAAGTCTAAAATCTAAAAATTTACATCAAGATTATAATTAATTTTATTGTCTTTTAAGCTTGCTTTACCTTAGGTTCATTAGTTTCTTTTTTTGGCTTAACTACTTTCCTGGCTTTTTAGAGTTTAGCCTAATGATGGTTAACCGAACCGAATATCCCCTATTAACCGATTAACCGAAACCGAATTAACCGAAAGTTTCGGTTTCGGTTACGGTTAAGACTCAAAACCGAACGCACACTCCTAGTGTTTAGTTCAATTAAATGTTGTAATTTTGAGCTGGGTTTGATAGTGTCAGTAAGTTTAATGTATTTATTGAGGTAAGATATTTCACATTTAAGAGCTAGTACATATATAATCTGTGTTGGTAACTTTGTTTTAGGGTAATACATATTTTAGGGTTTTCAAACACATTGTAGTGTCATTTTGATGTTTACTATGTATCAGTCATACATTTGTGTGTTAAAAATATGAATGAATGATTGACCTACCAAGTTGTATCTGATACGGGTCACGACCTAGAACTCGGCCCGAGCGAGAACGCAGCCGACTCGTTGAATGAACCGGATCCGAGATACGACTCAGGGGGGGAATCTGGATATGCAACAAAGTGAAGACCAAGTTGGATCATTATCTATTTTATTTTGTTTCTGTTTTGTATTTGAATTTCAAACTAACTTTATTTGTGGTTTTTATCCTTATTTGTTTAGCTCGTACATATCTCTAGGTTGGGTCTTTAAAACACCCTGGAGAACCATCTTTTAGTTGATTGATTTTTATTTTGAAGAAATATTATTAAAGTTTCTCGTTCTTTTCATTGTTCTTCGTTAACTATCTTACTCGAACCGTATCAAGTGGTATCAAAGCCTGATACTATGGCCAGCCGCGTGTACAATACTCGCAGCACCAACCGCAGAGGCGGTGGTCGAGGTCCGATTGGCCAGCCACGGGATGACCGAGATGATGAAATCGAACGACTGCAACAACGAGTTCAAGAACTAGAACTGCAACTGGAGGAACGACAAGAGGAAACGGAATCAGACATCTTCGTCAGGGACGATGATACTGAGACCGAGGAGAATCCCTTTGGTCGCCTTCCGCGCCAACGAGATCAAGATTTCTACCGGGAGGATCCATTGAGGAGTCTGGGTTTACGGGTAGAAATTCCTGAATTCGAAGGTAAGACTCAACCAGACGAGTTCATCGAATGGTTGAGTACGGTCGAACGGATCTTTGAATTGCGAGCGATACCAGATCGTCTCAAAGTCAAAGTCGTAGCAATCAAGTTTACCAAATATGCGTCTCTATGGTGGGACCACGTCAAGATGAAAAGGGCCCAATTGGGAAAATCCAAGGTGAAGTCATGGGCAAAATTAAAAAAACTGTTACAAGCAAAATTTCTCCCAATCAATTACAGGCAATAAGCTTTTATTGAATATCACAATCTGAAACAAGAAGGTTTGACAGTGGCTGAGGTCATTGCCGAGTTTGATAAGTTACGTATGCGGTGTTCAGCGGATGAAGAAGATGAACAAGTAATCGCTCGATTCCTTGGGGTGTTAAAACCTGAAATTGCTGATGTAGTTCAACTACAACAATATTGGTCATTTACGGATGTGTGTAACTTGGCTCTAAAGATCGAAAAACAACTCCGTAATAAATCAAAGGGGATCCAGACCACTCGGTCTACCCCACCAGCTCGATCGACACCAAACCCAAGTGCCCGAGTCACACCGAACCAGGTTCGAATTGACACCACTCCGGCCAGTGGGTCAAGTTCAGGGGGCACACGTATTGTCCGATGTTATAAGTGTCAAGGTATGGGACATTATGCCCGAGACTGCTCCAACAAACACTTAGTGTCCCTAGTTGATGACCTGATGCCTCGGTATGACACGGAGGAGGAGGTTATTCAACCTGATCGAGGAGAAGCATTGGTGGTTCAAAGAGTTCTTAACGCCTCCATGTTGAAAGGTACTGATGATACACTTTGGTTGCGTAATAACATCTTCCGAACAAAGTGCACTACCAAGGGAAAAGTTTGCATGGTCATACTCGATGGCGGAAGCTGTGAAAATATGGTAGCAACTCACATGGTTGAGAAGTTGGGCTTACAAGTCGAGCAACACCCGGAACCGTATCAGCTAACATGGCTTAAAAAGGTAATATTGTAAAAGTTAATCAACGGTGCCTAGTAAACTTTTCGATTGGTGACAAGTACGCCGATGAAGTATGGTGTGAAGTAATACCGATGGACGCATGCCATCTGTTGGTTGGTCGACCTTGGCAATATGATCGCCGGGCTAAACACGACGGGTTTCGCAACACGTATACTTTCAAGAAAGACCGTGTAAACATCACGTTAGCGCCATTAGACGCTCGGGAAACAGCGACAACAGCTTTGGTACTTCCCAAATCCGAATTCCTAGACTACACCAGGATCACACCCGTCCCGCTCCTCTTCGCGCTTGTCATCACAGAAGTGAACGAAGCTATACCCGAAGCACCCATTCAGTTACACCCTCTTTTACATGAGTTTAAGGATGTTTTTCCAATCGATATTCCACCAGGTCTACCGCTCACAAGAGAAATACAACATTGTATTGACTTTTTACCGGGCGCTAGCATTCCGAATAAGCCCGCGTACAGAATGAATCCCAAGGAATATGGTGAACTACAACGACAGGTCACGGAATTGTTACAGAAAGGACTAATTCGTGAAAGTATGAGTCCTTGCGCTGTTCCAGCATTACTCGTGCCAAAGCAAGGGGGCACGTACCATATGTGCATTGATAGTCGAGCAGTCAATAAAATTACTATAAAATACCGGTTTCCTATTCCTCGATTCGACGATTTAATTGACCAGTTACACGGGGCCTCGATTTTTTCTAAGATCGATCTGCGTAGTGGCTATCACCAGATTCGACTACGCCCTGGAGATGAATGGAAAACGGCATTTAAAACTCGAGACGGACTATATGAATGGATGGTAATGCCGTTTGGGTTATCTAACGCGCCTAGCACATTTATGAGGCTCATGAATCACATCTTCAAACCTTTTATCAGGCGTTTTGTGGTCGTCTACTTTGACGATATCTTGGTGTTTAGTCGTGATCACCAACAACACCTACAACACCTTCGCGAGGTATTTCTTGTTCTCCGGGCTCAAAAACTTTATGCTAATCGAACAAAGTGCCACTTTTTGACAGATGAGGTCCTTTTCTTCGGCTACATAGCGTCGGGTAAAGGAATTCAGATGGATAAGTCTAAAGTGGAAGCAATCACCAGTTGGCCGACACCAACCACCTTACATGATGTACGTAGCTTCCATGGCTTGGCGTCGTTCTATCGCCGATTTATTCGGGATTTCAGTACCGTTGTTGCCCCAATCACTGAGTGCCTAAAGGGCACTAAATTCACATGGACAGAGGCTGCCCAACGAGCCTTTGACGAATTACGTTTACGGGTCACTACAGCCCCGGTTTTGGCATTACCAAATTTCAGCATGGTGTTTCAAGTGGAATGTGACGCATCCGGCGTTGGGATTGGGGGTGTTCTTAGCCAAGGTGATCGTCCCATCGCTTTCTTTAGTGAGAAGTTAAACGATACACGGAGGCGGTATAGCACATATGATAAGGAGTTTTATGCTATCATTCGGAGTCTCGAATATTGGCGGCATTATTTGTTGCCAGCCGAGTTTATTTTATTTTCGGATCACCAGGCACTCAAGTATATACAAGGGCAGAGCAAACTAAATTCACGACATGCCAAGTGGGTCGAACTCTTGCAAGAATTCTCGTTTGTAATCAAACATAAAGCTGGGTCTGCCAATACAGTCGCTGACGCCTTAAGTCGTCGCCATAGCGTGGTAACAATCTTGAAACTTCAGGTCAATGGACTTGAGTTATTTCGCCAACTGTACCATGACGATCCCGACTTCACAGAGGCATGGAACACCCGTCCCGCCCGACCTTATCATGAATTCACTAAACATGACGGGTACTTGTTTCGCGGAACTAAAATGTGTGTTCCGCGTTGCTCTCTACGGGACTCAATTATTTTAGAAAACCATCAGGGTGGTTTGGCTGGGCATGTTGGACGGGATAAAACATTGGGGTTGATCAATGACCGATTCTATTGGCCTCGAATGAGGAAAGATGTCGCCCGACTCATTAAACGTTGTCATACTTGTAGGGTCGCCAAAACCCGCCATATGAACGCGGGGTTATACACACAGCTACCTGTTCCAAATGCCCCATGGGAAGATGTTAGTTTAGACTTTGTTATGGGATTGCCCCGCACCCAACGCTTGAAAGACTCGATTATGGTGGTGGTGGACCGATTCTCTAAAATGGCTCATTTTGTTCCATGTGCAAAAACGTATGATGCGAGCAACATTGCACGGCTATATTTCTCTGAAATCGTTCGATTGCATGGAATTCCAAAAACTCTAACATCGGATCGTGATGTTAAATTTGTTAGCCACTTTTGGCGTACCTTGTGGAAGCGACTCGGGTCAAAACTACAGTTCAGCAGTTCGCACCATCCCCAGACAGACGGGCAGACAGAAGTAACAAATCGAAGCCTTGGTAAGTTGCTCTGTAGTCTTATAGGTAATAATCCTAAACAGTGGGATATGATACTAGCTCAGGCTGAATTTGCTTACAACCGTTCGAATCATAGTTCAACAGGGAGGAGCCCATTCTTTGTGGTGTACGGACGTAACCCGTTTACCCCGTTGGACCTTACCCCGCTGCCAGATGCTACTCATTTTAGTGAGGATGGAGCCGACCGTTCTGATCAGATTAAAGAAATTCAAAAGCAAGTTCGTGATCAGATCATCAAACATAACTTGCAGTACCAAACTCGGGCTAATTTGCATCGCCGTAAAGTTGTGTTTAAGGAAGGAGATTTAGCGTGGATCCATTTGAGACGAGAACGTTTTCCTGCTGGTAGGTTTGGTAAGCTGCAGTCACGTGCTGATGGTCCATTTCGAGTTCTGAAACGTATTAACGACAATGCTTATAAGATTGATCTACCAGGTCATTATAATGTGTCTGCCACTTTCAATGTCGCCGATTTAGTACCGTATGTGTCCGAAACTGATGATAGTCTTGAACCTCGGACGAGTCCTTTTCAAGATGGGGAGGATGATACGGGTCACGACCTAGAACTCGGCCCGAGCGAGAACGCAGCCGACCCGTTGAATGAACCGGATCCGAGATACGACTCAGGGGGGGAATCTGGATATGCAACAAAGTGAAGACCAAGTTGGATCATTATCTATTTTATTTTGTTTCTATTTTGTATTTGAATTTCAAACTAACTTTATTTGTGGTTTTTATCCTTATTTGTTTAGCTCGTACTTATCTCTAGGTTGGGTCTTTAAAACACCCTGGAGAACCATCTTTTAGTTGATTGATTTTTATTTTGAAGAAGTATTATTAAAGTTTCTCGTTCTTTTCATTGTTCTTCGTTCACTATCTTACTCGAACTGTATCAGTATCAGTGTTATACTAGTGATGTAAAGTTGAATATCAGGTTTTTGTGGATATAGTATCACATGTAAATTTGTTTTAGGGTTTTCAAATACATTGTAGTGTCATTTTGATGTTTACTATGTATCAGTGATGTAAAGTTGAATATCATTTTGATGTTTACTATGTATCACATGTAACTTTGTTTTAGGGTAATACATATTTTAGGATTTTCAAAAACATTGTAGGGTCATACATTTGTGTGTTAAAAATATGAGTGAATGATTGACCTACCAGTGTCCAGTGATGTAAAGTTGAATATCAGGTTTTTGTGAATATAGTAGTATCACATGTATTTGCTTCTGTTTTTTTTGTCAGGGAGCAAGGATACAGGCTGGTGTTAGAAAGCATTTAGTGCCTAAGTTTGAATCACAGCTTAAAGAAGATGATGTGGTTATCCTGTCCAAGTTTGGTGTTGGAAGTAACAGTGATAAGTATAAAGTAATAATTTATGGTTGTACTAAAGTTAATGGCTGGGAAGGTGTTGAGTATGGTTTTGTTTTTGTTCCACTAGAATTGATAACCAAAAGTGAACTTCCATCAGTAGGTATGTGTTTTATTTCCAAATTTACAACTAACATTATTATGTATGGTGCTTTTTAAGATCACAAATTATTAATTGCATTGCAGATGTTTGTGGAACTGTACGTTGTTCACTCTGGATCTCTTGACAAATTTGGAGAACCTCCAAAACAGTAAAAAAGAATGATGTTTGATTTACAAGATGAGGAGTAAGCTTTTGTTTGTCTCACAATGCATATATATTATATTAATATTAATACAATCTGACAACGTACTTATGAAGACATCTTTCCTGTAGGGGTCATACATTGACATGTACATTATGGAATGATTATGCACAGAGCTATAGCAACTTTGTTTTGAATCACCCTGCAAATGAACATCTGATGGTTATAATTCAGCATGGAAGGATAAATTAAGTCTTGGAAAGGTAATACAAACTGTTTGCTATATACTTAAAAATGGTTAATTAGGGTTTCAAATGTTTTAATTAAATTGCTGAACCTCACTAGGGGAGCTTCAAGTGCATAGTGACATGTTTGCAACCAGAGTTTTCATGAACCCTGAAATCAAATGATCTAAGAAGGTAAATGTTAATGTTAATGTTAATGTGGTGTTTTAGATATAAATATCTTTTATAGTCTTTAGAAATAAAGTAACTAATTACGTTAATTTTTTGGAGCTAGGCTTTTAAAGACTCATGCTGAACCAGGAAGTGATAGATCTCAGATTGTGCTCTCAATTCAAACTGTGTACCCGGTTCGTCAAGAATTTGTTGTTGACACACCAAGAAAGCATGTTGATGAAATTATAGAAGGGGGGGGGGGTGAATTGTTTTTCTTAATTTTATTCTTTATGAAAACTTGTTTAACTCTTGTAACTTAACAACCAAGATCAATGAATTGCAATATCAAACAAGTAAATAGTTTGAGTTAGAAAGACAAAACCGATTTATAGAGGTTCGAGTGGTGTTAACAAACCAACTCTACGTCCTCTCCCCGACCTCCACGTCGAGAGTTGCTCCACTAAAACGTCTCCCTAAAACGGTAGGGATCACCAAGTACAATGCTTCACTTTCTAAGGCAGTGATAACCTTCTACACTAACTCTCCCAAGAGCTAGCTTTACAACCAACAATTCCTTCACTATTGCAAGATAGTGGAAGCTCTCAAACACTCACAAATTGTAACACTATTTCAAGATAGTGTGACCCCTCACAATTACAACAAAAGCTATTTCAAGATAGCTTTAACAAATACTCATACAACCAAGCTTTCAACAAAGCAAACACTTGAGCACTTGAACACTTCTCTATTTCTTGCTCTTTGATCTTCACAATCTCATAAACACAACTACAAGTATGATCAATATCAAGAGAGAGATTGTTTTTATGTATGTATTTTATCTAGAGCAAAAGGGGTCATTTGAAATGAAAGCTAAGTCCTCTATATATAGACCAAAAAGCAAAACACAACTTTTGGTTCGGGTGTCAGACACGGTCGAACCGCGGTCGACCGTGGACCTGAACGTCCACTTTTCAAAAATCAAATTTGAACGTTTTATTTGGTCTTGTCTTGGTTCCTTTTCAACTAATCAGTTTCCTAGACTTACCCAACACCATTCCACTAACTTAGTTACACCAAACCACTCCAATTTGAACTTTTAACTATAAATGGCCAAACACCTTTTCTCTTTAAAAACCTTTTAAAACATGATCAACATGCTTACAATCTTGACCATTCCTTGACAAGACAATACCAATTCCATGCTTGTGACTTGACCATGCATCAACAACCAACAACTCTTCCTTTTTCTCTTTTGGAACACAAGACAAAAGTTTTATAAAAACTTTGCAAAAAGCTTTTCTAGTTTACCAACTATGTTTTCTTTTTCTTTTAAAATTGCAAGACCAAATCTTTATACAAACTTTTCTAGTCAACCATTATCCATTCACCAACACATTATCTTTTTCTTTTAAAAACTCAAGACCAAAGTTTTATAAAAACTTTCAAGTTTCTTTCATTAAAAGAAAATCCTACTCCTTTTAAATGTTTGGTTAATTTACTTATAAGGTAAGTTTTATCTTAAGTCTCTCTTGATAATAAACCATACTTACCTAATTGGAGCTTCACAAGCATAATCACCAAACATGACATAATCAAGTGTACAAAACATGTATATGACTTATGTTCATTATTTACTTAACTAGTATTTATCTAAGTCACAATTAGTTGGTCATTATCAAAACATTAACATAATTGCATTGTTTTCCCAACAAAACATATGCCCTACATATATAATTTGAGTTTTCTTTATTGTATGATTTCTTATGGTTTTTGTTATTCACAGGAAATGTCCTGTGTCGATCGTTGTTGCCACTATAAAGATTGTGCAAGAAAAGTATGGCTGATTTTATGCTGCATGTCGCACGTGTGCTGCAGTCAGTTTTTAGAGAGATATGAGAATGTTATTATGAATTTGCCAACCACTGCTTTGATATGTCCCAAATGCAATTCTGAATGCACATCGATCTGTGACGACTAAGTAAGTTGTTTCTTTCAGGTTTAATAGTAAAACGTTTGAAATATATATAGTTTTGAACAAAGATGCATGGGTGTGTTTATTCACTGTATGTATGTATGTATATATATTTTCAGGTTTAAGGTTCAGGTCAGAGTCCAGGATGAACACGGCAGTCTTTCTTTTGTCATGTTTGACTCTCATGTCTCAAAGATTGTTGGAACATATATCAGCTGCTAATGTTAGAGAAAGACAAGTGCAGATGAATGAAGCTGAGAGTTTCCCGCATGAAATATGACGGTTGGTTGACAAGAAGCTGGCATTTAAAATTGAGGTTTCTGAATACAATCTTAAAAATCAATACCATGTTTATACTGTCCTGATGATCCTGTGGTTCTTGCCGAGTTGCTTGGTTCTAATGATTGTGTTGAAGAGGTACGAAGTAAATGCTTTTTCTGTATTTATTGAAGTTTTCAATATATATATATATATACTGGTATTCAATATACACGTACATATAAATTAATTAAATTTTCCAATGGTTATATCATTTCAGATGAGTCTAACTAGATTGTGAGATACAACATGTGGATCTCTCTGAAGCTTCCCAACATATATATGATCACTCCCTGTTCTAAGGTGAGTTAATCTATTTTAATTTCTTAGAAACAGAAGCAATAATCAATTTTTATAGTTCTAAAAACACAAGTAGCTAGTTTTTTTGTGGTTTGTTTGAAGGTTGTTGACGTAAGCTGTGAAAATGAATCACCAATCAGTCCAAATGGTAAGCCAAGTGCTAGCTGATCATACTGATCTTCCAAATGTTGGTGACAAAAAGGTCTCGGAAGAAACCATCTAAGTTACTAAGGTTGCCAAGTAGGATCTTTTGAAAACTTTCCGATGAACTTTTATTTGGGATTTATGTATTCAAACTTCTAGATCCTTTTCTTGTATAATATTTTATTTTGGAAGATATTATGGTTTATGTATTAATTAAACTTTCTATTTTGGTGTTTAATGTAAGTATTTCAGACTTTCTATATATTATAGGTTAAGGTTTATATTATATTAATGACTCATAAGGTATTGGCTTTTATTATTTGGTGGAACACTCATCAAACTAATGGCATTCGTGTGGGGTTATAGGTATTACAAAAGGAAAGTGCTACTAGATGAGATTGTAAAACTATGAATGAATTTTTTTGGGGTTACAGGTATTCTTAATCTTATAATTTGGGGTTACAGGTATGTCTTTGTACAAAGGCTCAAGAGTTGTTGTATCGTAAGTAGCTTCATTTTGATTGTTCTATTTAAATATTTATAATAAGTATCTGAGGTATCACAAGTTATAATCTCCCTTCTCTCGAATCAACGTCATGTTCATGGAAAAAGAATTACTGCTCTTTGGTGCAGGGGATGAAATGACCCGTATCTTTTGGGAATCGATTAAGAATAAGGTTTGTAGCTTCAATAGCACATCTGATTGAATCAAGGTTAGATTTGTATTCCTTTATTTCGCACTTCTTTTCTCATTCAACTGGAAATTTGTAATTATTCATTGATTTTGATCATATTTCCATACATTGTAAGTTAGTGATTTGGTGTTTGTTGTCATGTATTTATAAAAGATTTCTTGCTTTTCGGTTATTATTTCCAACCTGTGTTTTCACACGGGGTCAATCGCCTAGTAGATAAATTAGTAATCAAAGACCAACGCAACAAGAATTGGAATCGCATGATCGAGCAAAGTCGCTATGAAAACCATCTAAAATGGTTGAGAAATTTAGGAAAATTTTCTGATTCTCGTTTATAACTTGAAACTAATGATACAAAAGATTTATATACAAAAATCAAAAAACAAAACCAAACTAACAAAACCAGAAAAACTTTTGTCTGAAACTATGCAAATAATACACCTTCAACAAGGTGTCTTTCACTCGGTATGTTTTCTAGGGAGTTTTTAGAGCTTTTAGCTTCAAGGTTTTAAGAAAAAACTCATGCTCAATAAAAAACCTTGTTTATTTAAATAAACTTGAAGCTTTTAGGTTTGGAGAAAAAACTCAATATAACGGTACTAGGGTGTGTTTGGCAAACTAGCTAGTGGGTTGTGACTGGAAGCTGGTGGCTAGCACTAGTAGCGTTTAAATATGGAGTTTTTTCTTTTAACTTAAAAGCTTTAAGCTCCTTTAAACAAATAAGGCTTTTTTGAGTATGATCAGTTTTTTCTTAAAACTCTTAAAAGCCCTTATTTGTTTGAAGGAGCTTGAAGTTTGGTTTGGAGAAAAAACTCCATATTTGAACGCTGCTAGTGCTAGCTAGCTGTTAAGAAAAACCTTTTACCAACTTCAAGCTTCCAGTCACCACCCACCAACTAGTTTTGCCAAACACACCCTAAGACCGTTCTAATATGGAGTTTTTTCTCCTAACCTAAAAGCTCCAAGCTCATTCAACCAAACAAGATTTTTTATTGAGTGGTTTTCTTAAAAGCTTGAAATTAGAAGCTCTAAAAACTCTCAACCAAACATACACAGTGTGTCATTTTATTTCTAATCTATTATTATTATTATTATTATTATTATTATTATTATCATCATCATCATCATCATCATCATCATCATCATCAACGTACTCAGTATATCCCATCAATAGCAAAGCTATGGTAGGGTCTGAGGAGGGTAAGATGTAGACAACCTTACATACCCTATAGAGATAGAGAGGCTGCTTCCGGTGAGACCCCCGGCTCGATAGTAGTTTTGCATCAAGTCTTGAACATAAGGCACATAGCACTCAATCATCGGGACACCAGCTGACTGGTGCATGCACCCTTGTCTTTCGGCTATCAATGCCACCACATGATGCCTGTTTAACCTTCCGCCACTTTTAACGTTATTTTCACAAGATTAGTAAAATAACGTTAAAATTAGTGCAACTTCACTTTTGCCCACCCGAGAGTTCACACATATATACATTATATGCGCGCACCGCAAGCAGGACATTTTCTAACCTATTATTATAATATTGAAAAAAAAAACATATTCCATATGTTGAAACTGTGTAATTTAGAAAATTAAAATATATTTTTAAGGGTTGTTTAGTTGGCCGCCCAAAGTAAATAATAGGAGTGATTTGATTTAAGATCTCTAATTTTTTAAAATTTAGTGTAAGATAATTATAGATTTAAATTCTTATAAAATGAAAACGTGACGATGTGTCAACGTTGGAGGTTAACATGTGACGTGTGAATGTATAATTGGTGTATTATGTAAAGATGTGTGTGTATTATCCATCTCTCTATATGATGTGTATATATCAAGCCACTCATTTTTTTTATTGCAAATACCTTAAAGAAAAATTACTATGAGTTAAATAAATAATATAAGAAAACATCGTTTTATGGTCCTTAATGGCTCAATCTGAGGCAAATATATTTTTTCTCGTAGATTTCATCATCTTTCACGACTTTATAAACTTTTGTTTTTGAAATCTACAACAATATTTTATTTGGATCAGTTTTATAACAAAAGTTTTGTTATTTGTTTGTACGTCCTTTAGTATTACTTAAGATCACAACTACTTATTTATAAACTATGTGTGGAACAAACAAAAAAGAAATTATATTAAATATTCCCGTTAAAGAAAAAAAAATTGAGTGCCACGTAACTATGTTGTCGTAGCACACAACGACAACAATTTTTTTTATTAACTAGAATTTTGTCCGCTGGGCGTTGCGGCGGACTAACTCGATTTTATACCGTCGATTAAAGATGTAATTTCAAACGTAGATCAAATAGAAACATAAGCGTACTCGTTTCCGGAATAAATTACATCAAAATGTATAATAAGTTGAAACGTGCATGATAATAAGCCTGAATCGTATGATATTTGACCCAACTTATTTTGGAAAAAAATTTATACATAGACGTAGATACGCGATGTCAAGTGGACCTTATACAGATGAGACGGTTACGTTAACATGGCTAGGTACAAAAGGTGGTATAAGCACAAAAATTAAGAAATGTTAAGTAAATTAAAGAAATACATAAGTTACGGTGACTTCGTTAACCTAACAAAAAATGTGTAAACAGGATTTGAGTCGATTTCGGAGACTTAAAAAAAGGTACTATTTTAACATATTGCGGCTTTAAAAATTTACATAATATAAACTAATTAAGAAAATAAAAGGAAAGAAGAAAAAAGCTTTGAATTTGACCAATATATTAATTAACAGAATAATAAGGTGGCCTCCCATTGGCCACCGACTCTCCATTTTAAGGGTATGTAAATTTGGGAAGGTATTTTGTATATTAAAATTTTATTATTATTTACATATCAAATTGTATAAATTTTATTATATAATGAACTTTTCAAAAATATTATACACATATAACTACTATGACCCCAAATTTATGAATATCGTTTTAAAAAAAAACTATGTTTTGATATCCAAAAAGAGTTAGTTGCACATAATATTATCGCTTGTTTATCTTCTATTAAGATGTAATTTGTTATATGTTTGGATATTATGTAACAGTGTCAGACCATAGCGGCATAGCCATGCTTTTATAAATCATTTACAGTCGGCATGTCTTATCTTATCGATCAATATAGTTAATATTATATACATCTTATCATTCTTTTCGTCTTCTCTGCGTTGCATGTATTTAGAGATGTTGATAGGGTATCTATGCCAAACTGGTAACTACAGCAGGATTCAAATTCCAACAAATTATGCAAACCGTTAGGAATCGGATTCATATTCGAATTTCATTGAACTTTAGCAAACCAAATGAGTTATAAGGATTAACCAAATGGGGGTTGGCGGCCAATGTTGGTGGTGGGTAGGGGTGTTCATTTCACCCGAATATCGAATCCGACTCGAGTCAATCCAACCCGAATAATCCGAACCCGATTAAGATGAAACCTGAATAACCTGAACCCGATTAAGATGAAACCCGAATAACCTGAACCCGATTAAGATGAAACCCAAACCCGAATGAAGTATTTTGGTTTGGTAATGGGGTTACAAAAGGTTAATCTGGTTAACTCGATTAACCCGAATATATATGATATTTTAATTACTAATATTTATTTGTAATCTTAGCTTAATATATATCTAACCACTTTTGATGAAGAACAAACGGATATGAAGTTGATAATTTGAAGAATGAATACTGTAAAAAAGTTTATCGGCTGATATAATTTGACGTTTTCTTTTTTAGTTAATATGACTGGTTGGTATGGTTTGGTTTTGTCCATATTTTATTTGGTTTTTTAGTTAATATATGTGTTTACTGCATGAGTTTGAACGAATAATCGTATCATAACTGTTTTTTATTTGAAATTTTTTGCTTATTATTAATAGATATCGTGTTAAGTAAAGTGTAATATATGCATTGCAACTTATACTAAGAAACCCGAATAAACCCGAAACCGATTAACCCGAATCTTATTTAGTTCGGTAAACAGGTAGGACTCTTATGACTAAAAACCTGATTAACCAGAATCGAAAACCCCGAATCCGATTAAAAAACTCAGATGAATACCCTTAGTGGATATGGTTGAAGTAGATATGGTACATTTGTCATTTCACATAAAACTAACTAAAAATTTAACATCAGTTAATAAATTAGACAAAAGTATTAGGAATTAGAAAATAGAAACTAAAAAACTCATAACAAGACCGGGACACTATTAATACCATCAAACCAATGAACGAAAACTACAATTTACTATTGAAGTAACCATTTTTTTATGGGTATATACTCATGTAAAAATAAAACCAAAGTAATAGCTTAAAAAAAACCTCAAGGGGTAAAAATGTCAACCTAATCTCACTGTACATTTCAAGTCTTGTTGCTCGCTTGTTGCGATTCAAAAAAGGATAGCGGCATAGCTTGTTGCTCGCTTACTTACCCATATCAGGGAACTTCCACAAAACAAGAACATAGTTGCTACACATACTGACTGCCCTGAGGTTACTAAATGATTATCCTTGCATGTTTTTCTGACATTTTTCAATATCATGTGAACTTCTTAATGTTCTTAGTTCTTATATCTTTGTTGATATCAGGTTCTTATCTGGGATATCGAAGCACAACCTAATCGTTATGCTGTTCTTGGAGCTGCTGAATCTCATGCTGATTTGGTGTGTTCATCTTTCACTTAAGAGAATTTTTTTCCAGTTATTTGCATTGACATATTGTTTCAAAAACATCATTAGTTACAATCAAATGTAGAAAATCTTTTCAACTTGATATAATTTAATGAGTCTGAGATTTGGTTAAGGTTTATTGTTAAGAATTGCAAATTCAGCTTGGATCTCTGTTATGCTAAATATTTAACAATATTTGTGATAACTGTTAGCATTTATCTTTCTTGTTAATCTTCCTATCTATAGTGATGCGAATTTTCTTCATTAATTATTGGATTGATTGCTGAATATGAAATTACTTATTCATGATTGGTTAACTGGCCACAAGAAAACTTGGCTATTCCTTAGCTACTTTATTTATAATCTTTAAGCAAATTTATGAGGTTTATCTTCTTTTGATCAATTAGTAATTGAGCCTGTATATTTTTCTTGTGTGGCAGTTGTATTATCAAAACAAGTTTTTTTCTTTATTAGGCAGGTGCTTACAGGACATGCTGATAATGCAGAATTTGCTCTTGCAATGTGCCCAACTGAACCTTATGTCCTCCTCTGGAGGTTAGAAGATTTTTATAGGGACAATGTATATGTAGGCAACTTATGTATTTAAAAATTTAACTTAAGGCCACCTAACTATCACCCATGCATACCGTGTAGAAAAAAAACTATCACCCTTGCATCAGATCTTTTCCCTCTTATGCTGGATTCCAATTTCAACAAAAGAAGTTGCTGAAAAATTATGAAGTGCTTTACAGCTTTTCAGTTTATAGCTTTTGTCATATCTAGTGACCAGAGCTGTAAAAGTGATGGTGATGACCACGCAACAACAAAATCTTGATTGAGTTTCAAAATTTATGTGAGTAGATTTAGGGGCATTTTACAATCATTTTACAACTCTATAGTAACAACTAAAAAGCTTTAAGTTTAGAGCCATTTTTGTCATTTTACAATTTTTTGGTCATTTGTTTGCCTCGGCAGAATAAACCAAACCACCAAAATGATATATAAATGGCTGCTAAGATTGTTCTATTAGTTAGTTGGCATTGGTGAAAACTTTTGAATACATGAGTGGATATTATCCCTTATTTATGTTTTCAATGGATTGACTAAGTTTATCACTTAAATTCTGAATTGTAATTGTTATCCATGTTTAATATTACAGGGAAGGATAAATTTGTGGCTTTATGGAGCATTCATGACCATATATCTACATTGAGTGGAGAGTCAACCAACCCACAAGGATCAATCGTCAAACCTGCTGACAATGCTTCTCTTGGGCCACGTGGGATCTTTCAGGGGCATACAGATACGGTTGAAGATGTGCAGCTTTGTCCAACAAGGTTTGTCTTATAATTTTATAGAATTATCTTCACTTTTGAGATTAAAATATCTGTATGTTGATGAAGTACACAGGAGTTCTCTAGTGTTGGAGATGATTCTTGTCTGATATTGTGGGATGCAAGAGTTGGAACCAACCCGATCACGAAGGTTTGTTGCTAATAATCTTTACATGTCCCACTCCTAAGGACTATCATGTCCTTTAATAATCAGTATACTCTTATGTGGGTTCATTTTTCTTTGTTTATTTAAATTAGGTTGAAAAAGCACATAATGCTGATGTTCACTGTGTGGATTGGAATCCTCATGATGAAAACCTTATTCTAACTGGGTATACATTTAAATTCTCTAGAGTCTAATAAAGACTCAACTTGCAATTTTTATTTGTTCGAGAAGTCCTATTAAGTTGCTTTAACTATACCAATAAAATCAGTTATGATCTTCCTGATTGTCAAAGATTGATTTGGGTGGTTTTGTTTTTTTTTTGTTCTTGTAATAGCTGGAGTATAAATAAATTGTGAAAAGATCAATTAAGAGCTGACTTCTTTTTCCATTCTTTCTATGATGCGATATTCAGGTCAGCTGACCACTCTGTTTGCATGTTTGACCGCCGGAACCTAACATCTGATGGAGTTGGGGCTCCTGTTCATAAGTTTCAAGAACACAAAGCTCCTGTTCTATGCGTTCATGTATTACTCCTTTTTTGTTTCGTTTGCATTTAATTTATTTCTACTTTTATATTAAAAACCTCCATGCTTTATCTTGAAATTATATGTATCTTACAGTGGTGTCCAGACAAGCCTTCTGTCTTCGGTAGTTCAGCAGAGGATAGTTGTGTAAATATATGGGATTACGAACAGGTAGAGCTTTCTAATTTGAAACATTAATACTACAGGAAATTTTATCTTTTGAAACAAATTTGGGTTATAGTAAATATGATATATAATCATTTGTCGCATTATGTTGCAGGTTGGTAACAAGGTAGAAAGTGGGGCTCCAAACGCTGCTCCGGGGTTGTTCTTTAAACATTGTGGACACAGGTTCGAATCCATTAATCTATATAACAACTTATGTTAGAGTTATCTGAACATCGATTGCATGTATTTCATGAAACTATCGGCAAAGTCAATCATTGGAACTTTTATGGAATGGAGAGAATATCTTTTCATGTTTTTAATTAGACAGAATTTTAGAAAGTATACAACTAGATACAAAAACAATATTGGTCATGTACTCATGTGACACCTATAGATTCTGTAAGGATTTCAAGTGCTTAGATACTGTTCTCTGTGTTTGCTGTAATCCAGGGACAAAGTGGTAGACTTCCATTGGAATGTTTATGATCCATGGACCGTTGTAAGTGTTTCTGATGATGTTGAAACCACGAGTGGTGGTGGGACTCTGCAGGTAATTACTATTTACTTGCAACATCTATAGTTTTTAAATTCCCAATTCAATTCGTCTCATATGAACTGAGGTGGAGGTGGCAATTTCAACGCATTTATAAGTAAATCGGCCGGTTCAGGTTATATTACTATATCTAATGGTTAATAATAAAAATTAGTTTTAAATGTAAATGGGTTAAAAGTCACCCATAGTGTATTTCAAATGAATAGAACCTCTTAAATCATTTATATATGAAAACCTTAGATTATTTAAATATAATATATGATTTCAAACAAAGTAAAACATAGGGCACAAAACGAGCTTTGGTTCAATAAATTTGAAAAGAGTAATATGTATATAAAGCAGGGATTCACGGTCCGGTTTGGCCGCTTTTCAATAAAAATTGGTTGAACTATAATTATGATTTTGGAAAAAGGCAAACCAAACCAAGCCTGCATGGTTGGTTGGGTTGGCCGAACCTGCGGTTTTCATGGTTTGACGGTTTGGTTTTGGATATTTTATTATTTTGAAAAAGGATTAGGATGTTTCATGAAGATAATACATACACATAACTTCGTATACCTAAAATAACAAAAAAATGATAAATGTTAAACGGCTGGTTTGTTTTACCCAAACAGTTTCAAGAGTTAAATGGAAACCAAGCCATAAAACCGTTAACTGTGGACCAGACCGTATATATTTCAAACCTGCCAAACTGGCTGACTTGCTTCAGCTTTAGATGGTTTAGTCGTTTTCAGCAGTTTATGAACGAACCTTCTGGTTGTTTAGAAATGATTGGTTTTCAAATATGGGTGCGTTGCAGATTTGGAGGATGAGTGATTTGATGTACAGACCAAGAGATGAAGTGTTAACAGAGTTAGAAGACTTCAAGTCTCATGTTGCAGGATGCGGGCCAAAGGCATAGGAACAAGCCAGACTGTTTTGGTATGTTTAATGTTAAGATTTTAGATGTTTAATGTTATTATATGCCGGATCATATGTTGGCAGGTGGTTAAGTAGGTAGGGTGAATTTGAAGTAAGTTCCATGTTAGTATTGAAGCTGATTGTCTTAAAATTGAAAAATGCATCGGTTGGTCTTTTGCGGGCTATATTTCTGTTGGTCATTTTATTTGATCATGACAAAATTCCAAAAGTTTTCAAAGCTAGTTTTAAGGTAAAGAGGCTAGATGAAATGTTAGTAACTACCAGAAAAAAAAATTGAATGGGTTTGTTGTATTGATTAAATGTACCAGTAGCCGCTTGATGCTATAGTATGCAGTCATACATCTTGAATTACAGTTGTAGATTTCGCTTGTGACATGGAGCTTACAATACTGTTCGTTTTCGGATCGTTTGGATCTTCCTGATTCTAAGATTCACGATATCTTTTTTGTTTCCCTTCTTAAAGAAAGCTTATGGTTAACCGACATTAGTTTGTCTACTGTTGGTAGGTGATTAAAAAACTTAAAGCAGCTCACTAGCTTTAAACACATAATAATTAACATAATATTTTTCATTTGATAATACATTAATACCAAATATTCTTTAACATCTAAACATTTTTAATGAATAAATGCAAGCGTGTGCACAGTACATACAGCAATTATAAACTGTTTTAGTCCAGTACCATTTGCTGTCCATAACTAAATCATAGGCACACTCTGTTTCTTCTTGGTGAAATAAGCTAATTTCACAATCTTTCTTGAATACCCACAAAAGAAATATACTTTTCTTACAATACCCATGTATTATTTTTTATTTTCTTGAAAAAAGTTGATTTTGGTTTCCAAAATGGTGGTGAAGAAGCCAAGAGTAGTGATCATTGGGGCAGGTATGGCAGGTTTAACAGCTGCAAAAAATCTTTATGAATCCATGGGTGCTAAAGGGGTGATTGAGCTTTGTGTTATTGAAGGTGGGAATAGAATTGGAGGAGAATTTGGTGGTGATCGAGTCGAAATGGGTGCTACTTGGATCCATGGAATTGGTGGTAGCCCAATTTATAAAATAGCTCAAGAAACCAATTCCATGGAATCAGATGAGCCATGGGAGTGTATGGATGATCCAATCACCATTTCTGAAAATGGGTATGCTTTGGATCCATGCATGTTTAGTTGACCATGTGTCAAAAGTGTTCAAGAATCTAATGGATGTTGCTCAAGGGAAAAAAAAGATTTCAACTTTGAATAGTTGGAATGGGAATGGGAATAGGAAGGAGTATTGGGTCTTTTCTTAGAAAAGGTCTTGAAGATTACTGGGGAATGGAATCAAGAAAGGTGAATGGGAATGAGAATTGGAATAGGAAGATGTTAGAAGAGGCGATTTTCGCAATGCAAGAAAACACTCAAAGGACTTATACAACATCTGCTAATGATTTGTATAATCTTGATTATGATGCAGAGAGTGAGTATATTATACTATTGCTAAAGGGTACTCAAGAATTATAGAATCATTAGCCTTAATTTTACCATGTGGGGTCATTCAACTAGGCAAAAAAGTTTGTAGAATTGACTGAAAGTGAAGTTGGAACAGTAGAAAATGGTTGTTATGATGGTACAACTACAAGGCCAGTGAAGCTACACTTTCTTGATTGTCAGCAGACCATGTTATTGTCACAGTTTCATTAGGTGTACTCAACGCGATTCCAATGATTTGGGTATGCTTAAATTCAACCCTCCACTTCCGGATTACAAGAATTGGGTATGGTGTTGTCAACAAGCTTTTCATGCAATTAAGTCAAGAAGATTTGGCCGAATTCGACCAATTCCCAAGGTGATTCCGAAGTTAAGAATCCGAAAATCCCATGGTGGATGAGGAGGACGGCTTCGGTGTCACCAATATATAAAAAATCAATAGTGTTGTTATCTTGGTTTGCTGGTGAAGAAGCACTTGAGCTTGAAACAATTCCAGATGAAGTCTCCTCAACTTTATCTACATTTTTGTCGAATCAATCCGATTCGCGTGGACAATGTAATGGGAATGTGATCAAGAGCTCATCAAAACTGAATCTTGTTAAGGTTTTAAAGACTAAATGGGGAAGTGATCCTTTGTTTTTGGGTCCATATAGTTAGTTATGTTGCGGTTGGTTCAAGTGGTTGTGACATTGACACATTAGCTGAGCCATTGACCAAAAGTGGTTCACACCCACTTCAAGTCCTTTTTGCAACACATAGGACTCATTACTCTACAACTCATGGTGCGTGGGATTAGAGAGGCAAATAGGCTTCTTGAATACTTACTATCAATGTATGGATTAGAATAATTATAATACCATAGAGGAGGGTTAATTTTATAATTTACTTATTTCTTGGTATTTAAATTGGTGTATTATATATGTTTTTAAACTGGACGTGAACATATTTTACATGTCGCGTGCCCAAAACGTTTGTAGGGTTCTCGATAAACGCTTATAAGCGAACAACATTGTCAGTGCTGCCCCCGCAAATGCGGGGTATAAATACTAGTGTTTTCTATATAT